>NW_024067220.1:0-85752 GCF_015039405.1 Cantharellus anzutake
CAACATACATCGTCAAACAAGGTTCCAACCCATACAACCAAAAAAACTGCGTTCATGATACGCTATGCTGAGCGCGACGGGCTGGCGAGATCAGGTACTAGTGCGAAGTTATCACATTGAAATAAATTAAACAGAGGTGCACAAACAGTCCCGGGCATTCGTTAGTCAGGAAGGCCAGGCGGTTGCATCGTGGTTGACAGCCTAACGTGCCGCCACCCTGCTCGTCTGAAAGGGGTGCCTATGGCACTAAAGGGATTTGGTTGTTGACCGCTGACAGCCAGACTTGGTTCTTTGGCCTGGCCAGCGCAATTGTTCGTCAGTCCAAGAAGAATTGACTTACGGCAATTGGACGCGTCGAAATTCCTGCAGGCAGCTACAGATCTGGCCTGTTGCTGTCCATGATCCGGGTTGGGCACCAAGGGTGGAGGGTGCCGGAGTTCTCGACCACGCTCCACCAAAAACTAGGGCCTTAGACGGGATGGTACAAGGGGCCCTGCAATAGGAATGGCCCTTGGGCCGGCTGAATCTGGGGTGGCTGCCGCCTTGAATGGTGAATAGGCCCGTTCCTAGCTTGCGGACGGTGAACGAATGCTCGAGACTTTATAGGCTCAACTAGAAACCTATCGCGAGGGAGTGAGATCGATCGTAACCATTTCAAGTATGAATGATCGATCCGTGCATGCGAGAACTCCCATGGCGGCGTCCGGCATGCACGATGCAGCCTGAGAACCAACAACACCATAGGGCTCACCGGCAGCCTCCGATAGGATCAGGATATATGTGGAAGAAACTAACATGTTGTGTTCTTCCGCACACTCCATGTGCATATATACGGTTCCTAATTGTACACCAACAGGCGGATCACAAGGAGTACCTAGACAAGGGTCAACACATCAACTCCATCCCAGGGCCAGGCATGCCGAACACGCTCAGGCGCGTCATAGCACCGAGTCATCACATATAAATAACCAGGGATGAGAATTCGAGGGACTGGACAGTCTACCGGGTGACAAAGGCGAAGTCCAGTTGGAATTTGTTGGCTAGGAAGGCGAGGCGGTTGCTCAGTAGTTGACAGCCTAACGTCCCTTTGCTTGCGGGAAGGGGCCTACGGCACCATAGTCACTGGGATACCGACTGCGGACAGCCGGACTAGGCTCAGTCCAGCAGCATTCACGGTCAAAAGAGTTGGACGGATTGACAACTCGGATCTGTTTCGTTTGTTGCCACGAGTCTTGTCTTTGAACTCCGCCAGGCATCATGTGTGTCATGTGTGGTGGTGCCCAGACACATTAATCCTTCCAAGGGTCAGGTTGGCGTGAAAAGGCAGATCTATCAGCATAGATCTGTTGTAGCAGTCGGTTCGTGTGCCCAAACAGATCCACGCGACTCAACTAGCGCAGTCGGCGAACCACACTGAGGTTGGCCCGGTGAACCATACACTGAAGTCAGCAGCAATTCCCCAGTGAGTAAAGATCGTATGGTGTCACGATCTTGAGCCCCTGTCTCTCGTGTGACGCGACAGATTCAGGGTCAACCTCGGGCTGGGGAGGCCAGTAAGGCGCTTGGTGCATAAGTTCTAGCCAAATGGACCCCGGGGACGGTGATACATTAGTGATGACTATGCCAATTGGCTGCATCCCTCACCGCGTTTGCTACCCAACCTGGTGAGCAAACAGCTTTCTTGCAAATTGTGCAGCACCATCCGGGATTTTGGGCATGCCAAGGAAGCTTTGTTCCGCGATTAGACCCTTTCTGTAGTGTTCTGGTTCAGAGTGATGCAGAAGAGTGGGCCCGATTGCATCACAGCGAGGGTGAATTTGGGAGGCTGAGGATGTTTGCGTTGTCGAAGGCAGCAAACATCTAGGAGAATGCGGACAGAAACTGGAACAACAAATGAGCGCCCCAACAATACTATTCACTGTCCACGCCGAAGACAAAGAATTCAGAGCTCGCCACAGATGTACGGTCACAAAGTCAATTTTGCCTGCGACGCGCGATACAATTTACCTCACTGAGGGCCAAGCCCAATCGAAATTCGTCCATACGAGGATTCGCCTACAACTGAATGCTCTCCACCATTTAGTCTAAGATGTGATGATGCTATGCAGCCTCATGATCTGAGGGGTGGAAGTGAGGAGGTTCTCCCAGCGGAGCAACCAGCTAGCACAACACTCGTATCATAATGATAAGAGTGAGTGCGAGGATTTTGGAGGAGCATCTACACAGATGCGTAGACGAAGGTCTGGAATGGCCGCCGTGACTTGAAGGGGAGTGGCTATGAATGTGACCGCCAAGCATCGGAGTCTGAATACGCCACCAATATTGGGCTGCGTGAACTGATTGGAACAAGAAACAGAAGCAGAGATCGAGCAAGGTGGCAACGATGTGTACCTTCACGATTTAGTTGCGGTATATAATTATAGATTTAGGGTAATTCTGTGAGCATGTGGGTGATATACAGCCAGGAACTCCTACAGTACGCGAAAACTCGTTGGCAGCGTTCGGCACGATATAGCCCGAGAGTTGACGATACCATGTAGTATATATTCTGGTAATCTGACCCCCGGAAGAAGGAACTAGTATACTTATATGTTCTTCCTCGCAGAGTCCATATATCTGGCACCTCATCACCCAGTCCTGGAAGCATGAACGCCAACGAACATATCCTTGACAAAGTTTCGGTGTATACAGGCATCGAACTATGTTACAGGGCTAAGCACGACGGAGCTGCCCAAAGCAGGTGGGCAATAACGCCGAGTCGTCACAGCATAATGGAAAACGGTGTGTGCAGGAGCTTGGACAGTCTAACAGGGATGACATGGTATGATTGATACATCACTGGGTTGGAGTAATGCAGAGGAGTTGAAAATTTGTTGGCCAGAAGGCAAGCGCAGCCGTTTGGTGATCGATAGCCCAACGTGCCTGTATTCGCCCTGTCCTTGGGGAAGGGGTGCCTATGGCACCGTAAGTGTTTGGTGATCGACCACTGACAGCCAGTGGCTCGTCAGCCTGGCCAGCACAATTGCTCATCAGCCCAATACCATTTATATGCCTGCAGGGGGGGTTTACTTACGGAAGATGGACCATTTGAAGGCTCGCCATGCATATGCCGACGTTGCCGCCGCAAACTTTGCCCTTGATCCGGGTTGGGCGCCGTACACGGAGGCGGTGGTCCATGGTAGGCTCCAGGTGCGTTCGGCCAGAGCCCAGAGCCTAGACTGGGGTGGTGTGTCCCCCGTAATGGATACGACCATTGAGCTTGCTGGGTATGGATGGTTGGCAGTTGGCTCAGATGGTTGTTGTGGAAAGGACGAGGTTGGACAGCATAGCGGTAGACTACTGAATTAGGAACGATCGGTGTAAATAACTGTAAATACATGCATCGAGGGCGCTTCCTCCAACAGCTGTTGACCCCATAGTAGACGGGTGCGGGCGGCTCGGCCGGTCTAGCGAGCAATGTATGTTGGGGTTGACCCTGTGGACCATAGAGTGGGGTGGGGAAGGATTGTCCAGTGAGCACAGACCTTATGGCGTCTCCATGCTGGAGTCCCTGCCTCTCATACCGAATGATGAATTCGAGTCAACTTCATCAGGCTGGGGAGAGAGCTTGCTACTTCTGCCCATAGAAGGACGCGGACCAGAAAAACCCTGGAGCTGATACATCAGGCGCGGTTATGCTGATTGGCTGTATTCCTCACTGTGCCTGCAACCTGTGCCCGGTCGCGACCAGGGGAGCAAACAGCCCCTCTGCAGATTTTGCACGGTTGTTTTGGTTTCTTGGGCATGTTGATTGACACTCGGTGAGAAAAGGTCCGCGGAAGTGAGGAGCAACCGTGCGAGGATGAGTTGTGGGATGTAATTTATGTGTTGGAGGACGGCGCTTCCCAGACCGCAGTAGATCCAATATTACCCTCTCCCTCTATCTGGAGCGAGCCTGCCTCCTTCATGCGAGCCTACAGAATAGACCTAACACAGGAGTAACCGAGCGACTATCAGTGCAGCATTGGCCCCATGTATAGTAATAACCTTCTCAGAGGCAAGGCGCCTGGAAAATCACCTGCGGCGTACACTGCTTCATGGCACACACATTACCCGGCATGAACAGGCTTTGGGGTGTGGCATACGTGAGTCAATATTTTGGAGTAGATAATAATGCGCATCGTATAGCGCTGTATAAATTCTGCATGTGCCGCTACATTAGTTATGACGGTAAATTAAAGGAGTACAGCACGGCAATTGATGCAAAGCGAAGGTCCAAAGAACCGCGCGCGCAGTAGAACGCTCGAATTCAGTGTGAACGACCTGGGGAGTTCATTCGACAACGCCTCCGACAAACTACTAGGATCAAGATCACACCAGTTAGCGGCGGCGCATGATATCAGTTTGCAAAGTCCTCGTATGGTGCTCCATGTGTCTGTGCTGCTATCTTGTCAAGAACTTCCAGCATTTTGCCGAAATTTATTGTCCCTAGACCTGGATACGATGTAGGCGAGATGAATGAGCCAGTGATATGACGGGGAGTCATTGCCACAAGGAATAGACTTACCAGTTATGGGATCCCACCTTCAAGATTTGCGCAACCCGGGAAAACCAACATGAAGAAAGTTAAAGCACGAACTCTGGCCGGGCATCATGTACTCACCCCTTCTCAGCACTGAAACCATCGGTCCCACACCCCGGATTATTTCCCGCTATGATATCGGTCAAACCATTCCGAGCAGGGCCCGAATAAAGCAACGGATTTAGAAACCCCAATCTCCTCCTTCCCCGTCGGAGTTGGTGATCATGCAACAAAGCGACGAGAGCCGCCACAGTTGGTGCAGCGCAGGATGTTCCAAAGCAAAGCGAAAGTTGGTGAGCATTGTAATATGGTATCCGTTCGCCTGTTGAACGGACAAGGGTGGGTTCCGCGGTGCGAGCGGGAATGGGTGGGAGTTCTACTCACCGTAAGACGACAAGTCCGGAAACCCACGTCCACTCGGGTTGTACATCCCGGCATAGGTCTTACCTAATTTCTTGACATACTCCGAAACTGCGTTTCCTACGAACAATTGACGGCCCCATTGATATCTATATCTCAGTGACTCACTTTGGTACATTGGTCTCTTGAAGTAATTCGAAAATCCTCCACTCGAACCTGAGTCCGCCATCTGCTGTGGTATACCGTATGTCTCGCCAACGGTAGTGACGAACGGACATGTAGCGGGAAAGGAAGGAATAAACATGGTGCGGTCCTTTCCATCATTAGAGAGACAGTCCTAGACTCTTTGAGAGTTACAACTTGAACCAGAAGTTGCAGGAAAACCATACGTTCGAGTGCCTGTCAGCGTACGGGCCGACACCCATATCACCACTACTAAAAATGACCGAAACTCCCCTGCGTGAGTCAAAATTAGTGGAAAAGACAGTCCCGCCACACGCACAACTCACCTCGCGCCTAACGCCGCAAATCCTCTACAAACCCGCACTGCATATGCACGTGGTACGCTTTGCTCATCATCACCGTAGCTTGTTGTGAGTACTGAGGGCAGTTGCTCATTAGGTAGAGACATGAAATAATGCACTAGTTCAAGGAATGGTTCGTTTGCATTGAAAGGGGTATTCACATCAGGATTATATGGCGGGCTGCCTGTGGACGTGATGAACGAGTCACGACAGGAAGATAGAAAATAGCGACATACCACCAACAGAATAAAATGTGCTGGGGATGGGGTAAATTAACCCTCCGACTGTGTGCGGGTCAATGGTTCGAGTTATCGGGTTAGCCTGTGAGTTGAGAGTATTGTGACATACCGATCTGAACGTCCAAGTTGGCTTCGCTGTTGCTATCCCCATAGATGTATTTCTGGGGTACCTCCGTATCTGCATTTCGAATAGAAAAAGTGCATTTCTATTAATAACCATAACCCAGGGAGGTACCAATAACGCACTCGTTGGACTAACGATACTAAATGTGTATTTGGTAGCCGCGATTTGGGGAACATAGGCTTTAAAAAAGTCCTCCATGTCGGATCTGTTAGCCATGCACAAGCATAATGGTTCAATCTGCTCTTCGCGGTGGACTGGATATGGCATACCGCTGTGCGAAGTTATCCAGATAGCCAGTGCTAGAGGATAGTATCCCTTTAGTACGGATCGGGTGTTAGAGTAGGAGTTCAGGCTGACATTCCAACGAAATTCGACAAATTGCCCAAAGGAGTGTATCCAGTAGCATTGTACATCTTCTTCAAACACCAAGGCGGAAAGACCGCAATGGGACTGGAGGTGCAGTTAGGAAACTGAGATGGGAGCATCACATGAGGACTTTTTGCGAGGTGTACTTCATCCGGCGCGTTGAGTGCGCGTACACGTCTCCTGTCCGAAGGGCCCGGGAAGCTTAATCGACGCACATTCGAGAATGACCTCGTCGACCGTCCCGCACCAGGAAAGATTGTAATTGGCTGGATTGTATCGATATGCTTATCCAAGGTGCGGGGAACACCATATGCTGTCGCTCGCACAATCCGCTCGCCCGAATATGGCTGGATATATGCTTTGAACTCGGCATTGAGCAGCTCCTCTGCTTGAGCGACGGTCGCACTAATCGTGTACCAATCCTTTGCAGGGGATATTTTTGTTGGTGGCCATATCAAATTGGAACGGAGCCAGTTGTTGACAGCAAGGAGGGTCGTGTTGGGGGGCCTGAAGTACGGAAGGACGGCCTCGCGAGAAAGGAACTGACTGTAGGAAGAACTGCTTGGATCGCTAATGTTGTAAAGCAGGGACTCGATTGCCTCAGGGCATGTTTGTACGAGACCGATGTGAAGGGTTAGGCGTTCGTGCGGAGAAGGTCTTGACGAAATGGACCAGCCACGAGGGAGTTGGGCGGACTCTTTGATGATGAAGGGGTTTTCGGTAAGACAATGAACGACAGGTATCAAGAGAAGGAGAGACGACGAGAGCCATGCGAAGACATCTGAACCCCCCCACCACATCCTGAATCATAAAGGATTGAGCGACAAGTGGTGACAAAGCAGTACCGTGACAAGAGAGAAAAATTAATTACGAGCCTGTTAGCGAGAAGAACGACGCTCAGGAATCAGGATTTGGGTCAGAGGAGGTAGGACGGAGCACTCTGGTTATTGCAGCCTCTTCTATATGTATGATCACGAAAAAGTTCCAGAACCCAGTTCAGATCAGTTCGGGCCCCTGGAGGGTGGTGGGGACGTAATAGATTACAAGCGGCCACATTGGGAGGTCACCGAAAACAACTTGGAATAAAATTTGGGGGTGCTTTTGGCCTGCTGGTAGCACCTTGGTTGCCAGATTCACAACTCGGTTCAAAGTACTAGTGTGGGAACACGTGCAGGGATAATTCAAAGCGAATTCCATTGCTTGTTTGGTGGCAACCACAGGCACAACGCCTATAGTTAAGAGCCAAGTCCGGTCTACGTACACTAAACACCCAGTGTCTCATATGACAGGCATCACGAAGGATCAAGAGAAGCAATAGACTGCTCCCGATTCGTTGAAGAATGCATGGCCAAAATTGTCAACGACTGGTCCAATGACAATCGTCAACAAAGCAACGGAGGGGGCGCCTGACTCATTGCAGAAGCACAAGCCCCGGGGACCAGGGGACTGGAGGAATGAGGTGCAGACGGGGATACATTCTACGCGCAACTGCGGTGTGGCAAGTCGGGGGTTAGGCTGACGCGGGTGGAGGGAAGCAGCAGCTCAACATTCGAGTGCGCAGCAGTTGCTCGCGGGTGTGGGTTTGTCCCATTGTCGAGGGAAAGAATCTAGGATGACTGGGCATCGATACTTTGGCATCCACCTCCCTCGGCGCTCTCTTCCTTGTCGAGACGCCCTCCGGGTTATCGGGTCCCATCCTGGTTGGTCCAGAGACCGGCTCTGCGTGGCCTTTCCTTCGGCGTTTACGAGGTAGCTTACGACCCCCCATCCTCCTGAACTACCACCGAGGAGTCCAGCGGGACTCCTGCCCAGGCCCCTTCGGCATTGACGGCGCTGTGACCATCGGACCCGGCATATTCACTACTGGACTCGGGGTTTCATTGACCTCCAAACAACGCTTTCGACTCAAATGCAATGGTATAGTAGTCGTGCGGCGGAGTTTCTTGATGCCATCGGAAACACTCGGCGACAGCGCCAGAGGGAGGTCTGCCGGTGTATGTGATCGATCCTCCTTTGAACTCACTTCGGAGATGAGCTGTCCAGTAGTTGTTTGGTGACTCACTGCAGATCCCTGAGGGGCCAGTGCTACTGCAGCTCAATTAATTGAGACATAGCAGGAAAGAAACGCCGAGGTATGTTACTCACGAGAGTCCGTCGGTGGAATTGAAGCCAGTTCTTTCCAACCACCGTGCACGAACCACATCTTGTAGAACGCGTTCATTTGGAGTCTCAAAAATGATCCCTTATTCCAACCGCTCCCTGAGAGCGAGGGGCGACGGGAGCACAGTTGGATTTCTGGCTCCAGAGGAGAGCGCCGGGTTCGAGGCGCCAATATATGCGCCCATCTTGCATACACAAGTAATTGTGCGCCTCACATTTAGAGATGGGCATGAACATGCCGGTTCATGAACCGGTTCATGAACGTTCATAAACTTTGGTTCATGAACCTGCAGGTCATGAACTTTCCCACGAACGGCCGTTCACGTGAACTGGTTCATAAACTTCAATACATCAATAGATTTTCTATTAGCCCAGCCACCGCAGACCGCCGTTTAGCCACTACTTCAATTATAATTCTTTCTGCTTCGCCTCTTCAGAGTTCAGACACATGTTAGACACCCCTCTGATAATAGACTGGTCAACAGATGTGGATGTGACACAGACAGGAAAAATTATGGATGTCCAGGCTATACAGTTGGGCTGGAGCGATGCAAATGCTGCAGGTGTGTCGATATCGTCCTTATCACATTTGCTCGGTTAAACTATCTTCAGAGCATACAACAGACACCGGCGGAGGAGTGAATAATATGCTCACTTTAATCAAACACTCTCGCGGGTTCCAGCCAAAGGCACGGAACCAGCTCATTTGTCGTATTCTCATGTTTGCGAGTCAAGTCATCCTGGTTGCTGTCATGTGCAGAACATGTCCACAGATAAGCTCAAACAGAAGGCTATGAAATGTAATGTGGCTCATCTTGGTGTCATCTCATCCCTGAAAACTCTGCTGCGGCAAAATTTGACCGACACTACCATCACATGCTTGTTGCCCCGAATGCATGCATGTCCAGTTTATCTTTCGAGCTAGTGCTGATTTGGTCTACTCATATCAGCCCTATAACTGTTATGGCAACCTCGACAGTGAAGATGACGATGATACGGATGATGAGCTAGACTGGTACCCCAACTCGGGGTTAAGGTTAAAACCTTAAAGAGCGAGGCTTGAGCCAATCAGAGAGCGAGAAACGGTCGTCTGGCTGGACCCGAGCTATTAGGTAACCTAATATAATGTTCATGAACGGATTGTGAACGGTTCACAAACGGTTCGTGTGACCCTCCTTGGACCCTGAAAGTTCATGAACTTTGGTTCACGCAGTTCACGTGAAGTTCATGCCCATCTCTACTCACATTGATTTGCGCTTTGGAAACAATTTAAAGTGCTTTGACAAAGTCAATCATTATGTTCGGATTGATACGCACTATACTGGTAGCCACCGTAGGTTCTAGTTTATTCCAATGCTTGCAAGTGGGGGTTCGGGAAAACAAAAGCAAACTTCCAACTATGTAATCCCGACACCAAAAGCCAGAGGCATCGACCAACACCCTTACCATGTATTGACGATTGTCGCGCTGCCATACATCAACGCAGCCATGGGGCAACGACAAAAAAACCTCTTCCAACAACTTGAGCGCCACTTAGCCGCAAAGGCACACAAACATTGAGGACACGCGCTCGACGCGCACGGTGGTGATTCTATCTTGTCATCCCACGATTTTGTGGCTACGGTTACCAGTTCTTTGCACCGTGGCATACACGAGGGAAATCGGTGCAATACCATGTGATCATGAGGCCGTCAATATTGATAGTGAAAGCGGCGAAGGATTGCCATCATCATCCGACATTTCAGACGTGCGAACACTCGTCACTATGTTGAAGTGTTGCCTAACTGTATATTGGACGTACAGGGGTGTGTGATTTGTGGATATCACATAAATCAATCCAGGCACCAGCAGCACTCTCATGCAGGCCGAATCAAAGGTGAACAAGCTGCTTTGGTCATTGAGGTGCACTCCATTGGTTTCGCTTTTTATGGCGTCATTCCTAATCATCTAGCAGATCAGCACAGGCACCCCGCCGTAGACCTGGTGCCCCAATCTCACCGTATGACTCGTCGTTACCGGCTCTCCTCTCTGCATGGGATCTGGATTCGTTCGACCCTGCAGCGTTGGTAACTGGGCCGTCTTCTGAACTTCCATCAGGTCCTAAGCCACCTCCAAGCTGGGAACGCCATCGTGGTAATCTCAACGCGCACAAACATACACCCCAATGGAGAAAAGAGGCACTGTCGCTGTCAATGAAGGAGGCACAATTTGAGGGTGGACTTTTGACCGATCTGATTTGGGACTTTGATAAATCTCTAGCGCACCCACAGAGATTCCCTTCACTTCGCCATCTCTGTCTTCTTCGATTTGTTGCCTCAGACCTCACAACAATGTACCCCTCGAAATACGTTTCATCACTCCCACCTCACATCCGGCTTCTGATCGCTCGCTATGCTGCGATATTTTCGCCTCTTGGTCCCCGAGCCTCAAAAGCAGTCTGGGGTTCGGATCGGCATACTCTCGGGGAGGTTATTCTGGTGGGTCGTTCGCAGACATCTCGGGGAATACATTGGAAAGACATAGAAGATATATCCAAAACTCTCTTTGGAGATCCTTCTTCTGGAACCATTTTAGATACCCCAGACAACTGGTCGTGGGACGATGTAGATCAATCCGACATGCCGTTTCCCTCCAGACGAGCAGAAGATGACAGAGAACCCCTCACGACGCTGATCACTCTTCATATGTCTCTGTCTGATGCTTTTTTTACCTACTTACCTCACACCCTTCTTCATTTATCGCTCATCTCATTATCATCTACAACCACTTTACCTTTCCGCCTTCTCATGCGTACCCTGCCGCTTTTGCATACTTTTGACATTTCACACAATCCAGATCTCATGCACTTTGATCAGATTGCTGCGCTGCCGTGGCAGTCAAAATGGAAAGACATGAAGATGCTCGGGATGCGATCCTGTTGGGCATCAGAGGAGGCGAAAAGGTGCCTCAAAGCAATAAATGGGAAACGCCCAGGAAGATGGATTGAGGTAGTTTTGTATCCCCTGTTACCGACGTGATGGGCGATGAGCGTTGAATTTAGTATGTGTACTAGCTTAATGGTGGTCGCAATCTTGGCACCCAATACCAAGGCCATTGCACTGACGCCTTTATTGATGACCGTCTCCATGTTTTCTGTGCTCGTCATAACATTTGGTGTAGGATGTTTTGAATCGGAGTCACTAACACGATCTTTGCGAGTTAGTCAGACTAGCGCGGGGGTTTGTCCGTATTCAAGGTGCTTACGACCTCGATCCATAATTCAACAGGTGTCATGTTACCGGCGCATTTACTGTTGCACAGTCACAGATTTGCTTATGTACATAATAACTGGTGATCGCCGCCTGACGCGGCAGAACCCGCCACTCTTTTCACTCGCTAAGATATGTATTTGGATGCGTACAACAGAGACAATTCAGGGGCAAAATGGATGTTTCTCAAATGGTTTTTCACCGTTGTCAACGTGGAATACAGCATTACAGACACAAAGGATGTCACGATCAGAGGGGCAGAGAAATATGCGGCTGGGATGAGGGCAGTGTGGCAGTCGCTGAGGAAGGAAGCCACCCATCTGACTGTAGGATTTTTATCGGGCAAAGTGTTGAGCAGATGTGGGTGCGAGACAAGATCAAAGAAACCTGTTATGTCAAAAGCGAGTGAAGTAGCTGTAAGTTTCATCTCGTGGATGGCTGAGAGGGTGTTGTCTTCTGCAGATCGATCTCCCTCTCATTCCTCCGAATTGGGTGACCGGAAGGAGTTCGTGTTGGCTGGCATAGTATGAAAGCCGGATAGCAACGATGGACCTCTAGGAGCTGTATAGGTCTGTAGGAGCGGGGGTGAGTGTAGTCTGCCTTATTAGGTTTATGCAGTCGTGGAATGGAGCAGGGTGGTAGCCAACTTGGATGGCTGCTTGGACAATAGGCGTGATTTCCTTGTCCGCGACACTCCAGGCTATTTTGTAAGCTGTCCCACAGAGTTCGCTGGGTACAGGGACATTGAATGACGCTGCCTTCAATAAGGCACGCACCTTTCGTGACGGAGTACCATGTGATGGCGGTATGTTTATGATCGAGGTTGACAGCCGGAGGGTTGGGGGACGAGGGAGAAGGTGGCTGCGGAAGGTTTGACTTGTTCATCCCTGTTGTCATCTTGCATTTCTGGGCTCGGAGACATTGGTGAAGAACTCCTTTCTGCAAACGCAATCGGATGCGTCGTTGTATGTTGATTGAAGGTGGGTGCGACTGTCGTCTGTTGCCAGCAGGGGGATCGGGGTCAGGGCTGCCCCGATTGGGGGTTTGTGTTCATTTCCTGGTGTCTGTCTGGAGCTACGGTTCATAGCAGTTGGTTATCGCGAGGTTGAAGGGCAGTTAACGAGTCTGAGAGGGTGTAGAGCGTGGTTTTTCAAAACGCGTTCGATTGTGATGGTGGCAGCTGTGAAAGATGGAGATGGGAGTTGAAAGGGCACGTGAATCGGAAGGGGCCCTTGACACCAGGTTGCGCAACTACTTACAAACCAAATGCGGGAACTTAGCTTGATTTTGGAATACAAGTGATGGACCCTGGGTTAGCCAGGTAATTTGCTAATTTGCAATAATAGAGGACCTCTTGCACGGGCATTCAGTTCACGCTTTCAAGACCCGCTACAGAGTAGCGGGAATTTTGGGACTAAAGTGTGCTTTAAGTCCTTACATTTATTTTTGAGATGATTCAGCTAAATGGGCTGTAGTGGGGTAGAGGTAACCTCAATCGTTGCCATATAATATATAGTCGATTGGCCCCGTGTTCGATTCACGGCTACAGCATCATCACTTTTTCCTTCTAACATTTTGGGGTGCCTTCCCAATTCCACTTTTGCAATATCCCGCTCAAGTTCCGCACCTCTGACACGCTTGCCAAGCTGACTGTTGAGCCTCCAACGGCAAAGAACCTGTTAGGGATGTGAATCACAGCCACATATATCTGTACTGGCTGCCTCATGGCTTCCGAAGCACTTCCGTCACCCATGGTGGATGTCGGATTCGTTATGACCTACTCATACTCCCCTTTCCCATCCCCTTCTTAATCAGATCCACTACGTTGGCCGGTGCTCCCGCGCTTACTCTCAGTGGGTGCTTGGGTAAGGTTCAAAAGCTAATTCTTCACACATCCCTTCTTACGCAGGGTTGTTCATCCGCTCCAGCGTTTTCCTAACAGCCTGTTCGATATCACTGGCCGACCCCTTCCTTGTTCCGCCCGCGGAAAGCGCCCCACAAATGTCAAGCCGTTGGTCGAAACCATTACCAAAAACACCCAGAAGTTCATTATACGCTCCTAGTGTCACTTCGGCAGGCCCTCCAGCGCCTACCCATCCTCGACCCCCTACCGTAGAGGAGATCCCCGATGAGGGAAGCCCCAAGTTCAAGGCCACAGTGCATGCCCCGTCTCCCAAGCCGCCTCCCGTAATCGACCTTGAAATACCGTCACCCCCAACCGACATCACAAATGGATATTCTTCTTCGCAGCTGCCTGCGAGTACCGTATACCAGGATCAGCAGCAGCAGACTCTCGCTGGGAATATGACACCTCCGTTCCGGCCGTTTGCCTCTCCACCCGATTCCAACATTGATGAGGTCCTGAGTAGTAGTTTATCCTCGCAAGAGAGGCTTGAACGTACCCAGCGGCGAGCCCTCACCCCGTCAAAATCCGCATTACGCCGGGGCAGGGGCCCTACTGTGGAGGACCCCATTGGCTCTGTTCCTCCTTCCAGCTTCCGGTACGGCGCGAACGGTGCAGACGATGTTAGCGATCAGTCCAAGGGTCCTCTTCATGTTGCTAACCCGGACCCCCAACTGGAGAAGCCTAGGGGTCTTGTCCGTTTCCGGCTGGCCGGCTTAGTTGTCAAAGGCGTTCGGCGTTTTTCTCAGGGTCCTGCCTCCGCGCTTGCTCGTAGTGCAAGCATGCGTTCTGCGAAGAGTAGTGGGACTTCTAAACATGCCGACCAATATAAGCCTGTTGACATTGATGTATTACATGCTGGTCCTGGTGGGCTCTTCGAACCAGATCCGGACCATCCTCTAAAGCGGATGATGTCAGAGAGGATTGCGCAGAGAGCATCGGATAGGGACGAGAGTGGGCATGCGGAGACTTCTAAGGAGCCAGGATTGCCCTCAGCCGCGACAGCAGCAGAAGTGCAGCCCGATCAAGATCCCATTCCATCTCCAGAACCAGTCGAGCAGACAGTACGGCCAGGGGAAGATGATGTCGCACATGAGGCGGTTGAACCTCAGCTCAAGGTAGCAAAACCCTCAGTGCGACGACCTCACGCACGTACCCGTAGTTATCGCGCATATCGACGAGCATCTTATCTTCCGGTGAAGAGGGAGCCGCGAACCAGTCCACCTGTTCATCCCGCTGGCGGGACCCAGTCATACGATGCTTCAGCATCGGACCAGGAAGAGTCATCACCGGTGGCTATGGCTGATCCTGCTGCGTATCCTTCGCAGCCGGTAGATCCATCAGAGCATGTTTCTCGGTTCCGACGAGAACCAGTTGGCCTTGAAATCTACGAAGGAGAGGATAAACCACGTCTCATCAAATCCCGCTTTGGTCCTGTGGGCCGGTTCTTTAAGGCTGTCTGGGCACTTCCTTGGAGAAGTCGGGATCATGTAACTGTGACTTACATTCCAGGGAAGGTTAGGCGTGGAGAAGTAGTCCTTGGCGAACCATGGTACCGAGCTCACGCGAGTCCAAACCGTTATCCGAAACCGAATCAGGAGTCTTCTGACTCCTCTACTGACTCGAACAAGGCAGGATATGTCCCCGCCGAAGCTACCCCTGCAACCAAGACACGCACACCATCTGTCTCACGTCCACAAGTTCAGGGTAGTCGCTCAAGCCCATCTCGGGTTCGCCCAGCATATCAAACCTCGATCCCCCGTCCTCCCCCCCACCGGCAAATGAGTGCCATAACTCGCGCGCGATCGGCAACTCAATCTACAAGTACATACTCACACTCCCATATCTATCCACAACTCCCCTCGCGTCCCATCCAGCCATTGCATCAGAATGTAGATCCAACTCTTCCTATTCAAGTATACGCCCAGGGGCAGATGCCTCTGCATGTCGCACCACCCGGTGCAGTGCCAATCAACGTTTCTGGCCCTCCTATTGATGGACAATCACCACCACCTTCCTTGGGCTGGCTCACTACAGGCGTTGTACCAAGCAGCATTGTAGCGTCGTCTGGTAGTATTAGAAGACGTCATACAGACAAAGCTGTCTACCGGTAGGTTTGTTACCCAATTCTTCGTTTTCGTGTTTCTTGTTGTATCATCTAGTATCACGACTCTCACGCCTCTTGACGTCAGCTCAAGCGAAAACCATACCCCTGGTTGAGGTATCGAATGCGTAGAGCATTATGACGCGAACCCCACCCCCCATCCTTGAATGCCGACATGTTGTTAATAATGCAAACTCAATACAATGATAGAGACAGGCTGACGGTGTACGGGGTGCAACACCCATCTGGGAGCCACCAGCGGCACTCGTTGCCCAAGGACAGCTTGCAATGACCGTCCGCCGTTTGGCACCGCTTCGGGGCGACAGTGATCACTTGGCTCCCTGGAAAACGTTCCAAGAATCCCGGTATCGGAATCAGAATGCACCAAGGAGCCACTCAATGTCTGCCAGCCGAGTGGGTACCATCGAGGTTTGGCGTGCACTATCCAAAACCATTCTCAGCTCACGCTATTTCGTTCATTGAGCGTCAAATATGAACATTCTGACAATATGAGAGAGAATTAACTGGAGACAAAGGATCAATTGGCAAGTTTCCTTGAATATATATGTATGACCATGCTCCGTTGGGTGTACAAGTGCGCAAATAGATTCAAGACAAGCGAAACCAATGTATATGAAGCGAGACAAATGAGAATAGTATTACTGCATGGATTGCTGGGATTGAAGATTAGTCCAGAACGCAGGATCTTGACGGATGCTTTATTCAAAGATACTTGAACGGAGTGCCATGAATTAGTGTAGTTGAAGTTTGTTGTGGATCAAGATGGGATGGAATGCATAATCAAATAGATGGGAGCAGGAGATATAGTGTAATCTGACGAATCGATGATGAGTTGTGTGATGATGCGTTGCAAGGTGTCGTGGACAGATGAAGCTACGTGTGATTAATCGGAATCTGCATCGGATGAATCGCTGTCAACGACTTCGTCAGCATCTAAACAAAGAGTCAGTGAAAGCCATCTGAGAAAGTTGAGATATGAATTACCACCATGAGGTGGATCTACGTGTGAGCCAGAATGCACGACCCAATTACCTAATAATATTACATGAATTGCCACTCTTGTAGAATTTGAATGGACTCACCGGTGGGATATGCCATGGGTTTAGCCCCGTATAATTGTCCATTGATACCGGGAATAGGTATGGCGGGTTTGTGACCGCCATGAACACTGCCGTTCTGAATCACAGTTTGACTCGTCCCCTGACTTGTCTGGCTGCTGGCGGCGGTCCCTGTTGAGAGACCAGGAGTAGGCGTTCGAGTCGTTCGAGTATCCATCGATTTCGAACCTTGAGAAACAGAAGAGGAGGCTGAAGCGACGGACGATGCCCGCAACCGGGATGGCACATTCGGATTTGTGTTCGGAACTTGCATGGGTGGTACTGCGGAGGATGGACGTGAAGGGGTCAGATGGCCTTGAGCATGAGTTGGCTGGGATGGGTGTCCGTTTGTAGTATTGACAGGAACATAAGCGGGCCTTCGTGGTGGACCCGTCTGTGAAATCCAATATCAGTCGGGTGATGCATGGATAATAAGCAATGAGGGTGGAACTGACACCTTTGACGACAGGTGGCGGCGCCGCCTGTGGTAGGGGGATAGGTTCTACAGGAACACCAAGATTACTGACATGATTAATCGAGAAAAGAATCCCATACTTTGCAGCAATGCTGTCTTCTGCTTTTTCGGGCTCACAGATTTAGCTTTTGGTTCGGCAGCCTAGAAAGGGACGAACATTAGCAATCCACCGTCCCCCCCCCTTGGTGTGTCTGATACTTGCCCGCTTTTTCCCTTTGCCAGTTGTCTTGTCACCGGACGCTGCTTTCCCTTTACCTTTTGCAATAGATTTGGATTCGTCCACCTCGCTCCCTGATTCCAGATACTGTGATCCAGTCTCCGGGTCATGTCTATAGATGTGCACAAGTAAATTTATGCAAAATAAGTGGTCAACACGCGCTTACATGGTCCTCGCGTTGGTACTTCTGGCGGCACCTCGTCTTGAGTTCCCTATATTCATGCATGAAGATAGGTGTTTTGCATAACACGAGGAAGAAATCTGTGGGACATAGGACGTAGGTTAGTTCAATAAGGAAAAAAGGTGAATGAGAACGCTGGGAACGGAGAACAAGATTTACACACCTGTCTTGGGCAATTCAGACAATTGAGCATGGTATCGGTGCCTTTAGACGACGATGCAGCGGGACCTGCCGAGGGTAATCTTTGGAAGCTCGTGGAAGGAGTGAGCGGACGAGATAGTGGACCAATTTCAAGAGACTTTGCGATAGGGGGGTTCGATGGGCCAGGGTCATGAGCTAATGCTCGATCGTCAGCGCCCACTGCCTCTAACAAACCATTTGATAGGTAAACTCACGTCTCTGGCAGCTATAGGACAGGGAAAAGGCCATGAAACGTAAGTCACATCGGTTTGAACACTTCAAATAAGTACCTATGATTGACTCACTGTGTGTGGCAGACAGTGCATAATTCGCGCGTCCGAACCACCACTCTGTGTGCATCGACGAGCACGTCGAGAAAATTGTCATCCAGCATTGCCGCGTACAGCGACTTTGTGAGCGCGCTGACCACCTCGGCTCGGACAGCGTCTCCCATGAATATCAGTCAACGTTGTAGCTCGTCGAAATTGAAATGGAGCTTTCCGAACGCAATGAATTCATTAGATCGCTCAAATGCACTCAAACCAAAATAGACAATCAAGCCATGTCCAGTTGATGGGTAAGGAAGGGAGGAAATGATGCTATGGGAATCAGGTAGTAAGGAAATGGAAATATAAACAAAAAGATTAAGTACGGAGATATTCTAATAATCGCGCGACATGCGAGAGGCAATGAAGACGCCAATGATTACAACACCAAGGAAGCCCAAGCTGGCAGGCAGAATCATGTCGCGAGGGATGCCGTAAATGTCATCTCCAGCACCATATATGGGGGTGCGGGCGGGTGGTGGGATTGTTGCTCCATCTGGAAAATGGGTGGGCTCAGTGGTTTCGGCCTTGCGAACTTCAGTCTCGATGGCAGCAGCAGCAAGAGCAGCATCTCTCGCCTTCTTCTCACCCTCACGCGCACCGGCTTCATCCCATCCCATCCCGCCTTGCAAGAAGAGCACCACGCGGTCGGAACCAGCTGCCCGAGCGATTCGTACAGCATCGGCGACGTCATTGTCAGACGTGATGACGACTGTATCACCATCACTGTCAACATAAGATATCGAGAAATCCGACGGTTCCGGAGCCAGACCATCGGAAGGTGGCGTCGTGAAGAACGGATCCGCTGTGAGCTTGCCAGACACTATATCAACAATATTCTCATAATTGTCACTGCGAGCTTGGAAACGGTGCGTTAGACCACTAGGTGTGCGGAACTTGAAAACATATGTTCCATCATCAATCGGCGGGGGTGCGTTGTTCACCGATCCTGTGCGGGTTGATGGGTGAATACCGGAACGGTCAAGAGCCGACTGGTCAGCCACTGCAGAGGCAGAGTCATTCGGATGAACCTCCTCAGACTGGCTTAAGCCTCGAGATGGTGAGGCGGGGAACTGGTGCATATCTGGAGGAATATGGGATCCGGACATGACGGATTCGTTATCATCTCCCGCCCCAAAAGAATCGAAGAAACGACCCCACATGGGACCTCCCTCGGCATCTTGAGAAGTTTCCGAAGCAATGGAGTTCATCTTAGGAAGATAGAGTGAGCCCGTCCTCGCGTTAAGGTGAAGGATATACACACCTGCTCCAACGTCGCATAGGTGAGCTTCAGTACGTCGACAATGGCAACCAGCCGTCCATCAGGTTCAACAACAGGAAGGTTAAGATAATGTCCAACTGCCCAATATTCCGGGGGGTCAAATTAATGTTCGACTCATTTGTATGGAGTACAAACCGTGCATCTTCTTCAATGCATCTTGCACAGTCATTGTCGGGGGAGCAATGTCAGGATGTGGGGTCATGACTCGTACAACGCTGCATCGTGAAGGGTCTAAACCGGCGGCGATGACCCGAAGGACAACGTCCTTGCTGGTAAAGATGCCGGCTATCTTAGGTGGAGCACCATTCACACCGGGCTCCATAACGCACACAGCCGTCGTTCTCCTCTCTTTCATCAACTTGGCGGCGTCTTTCACAGTTGTCTTTGGAGAGACAGTGGCAGGCTGTGTACGTGAGTCCATGATGGTAGTCAAATCTGGCAGAGCTGTCTTCTCGCGCAGTGCTTCGACATACGCAAGCATAGCAGCAGCTTGAGGATTGGATGCAAGGCCAGGTCCGAGCTCAGATTGAACACCTTCGAGGGCACTGTAGAGTTTTTGGGAAGCAGACGAGCCACGTTCAACCTTGTCAAGTGCTTCATGAAAGACCTTTGTAATGTCGAGAAGACCCATTACGTTCCCATCCTCGTTACATACTGGCTGTGTCGATAGGGCGGTTCAGCCACAAAACAAACCCTGTCCAGTCAGAACGGGCGCACCAAATGTCGGAAACCTTTTTGAACCATGAGTTGCAACGCTTCAGTGGCGCTCGTTGTATCTCGGGTGACCATCGGTGACCCGGTCATAATTTGGTTAACAGGTGTATTACGAGGCTCAAGACCCTCTGCAGTGACCTACCACGATGCCAAACTCCGTTACTTAAATGTGTTCACTAAAGCTAGTCACACTCACCCGGTAAGCCAAATCTTTCGCAGTAAAAATTCCACTAAGACTCTCATCGTCATCAATAACAAGCACGCAATCCGTCCTCTTTGCGGCACAAAGCTGACTAGCATCCGACACGGTCATCGACTCGGGGACCGTCAGGGCATACAGGGGCTTCAAAGCAGCCACGGTTCCCTTTGGGGGGGCAGCCTTGCCCCGCCGGTGGCCTTTGTTCGAATTATGAGTGGACAAGGTACGCTTTCGAGCAAGCTCTGATTCTATCTTCTTCCGAATAGCCTTATGGTGGAGAGTTTATTTTGGGCCACCAGAGAACAAACACAAGGGTCGAAAACAGGATTCACCAATGTTGTGTCATTCATGCAGAAAGTGAACTCTTAAGACTCGGACACAATCAGCGTCAAGGGTAAGACGAACCTCATCACGCTTGCTCTGCTTTTTCCGAGTGTCAGAGGCGGAGATCGCAGAGGGGGTTGACATGGACGCAGTAGATGCGTGCCGATGAAAAGTAGGTGAATCTCGACCGTCAGAGGGAAAATGTACCGAAGGCTGCTGTAAGCCTGGTCTTGGGGAGTGGGAGGACGGAATTGGAATTCTTGAAGCCATCCGTTCCTGTCTGCTAGGACCACGTGATGTGTGCAACCAGATTCTTCATATGCTAAAACATTACTATAGAGGCTAGGACCCTGCCTACCATTTCTACCAGCTACCAGCGCAGTCAAAGGCTCGATGCTCAAAGAAAGATATAGATATATTAGACAAATAGGAGCGACATGTCGCAGGGAGGACTCTGAGTGCACAATGAAGCCAAATTCGCAAAAGCGAGGCAGACTCTTTCCTCCAACAACGCGCGACAGCGTTACTACTTGGCTCACCTCCTTTGCCCAGCTGGTTGAGGCTCCAAACGGGTCGAGGCCCACCTGATAACGAACTCCTTGGTATTTCCATACGCCTTCTTAATGAAGGGAGGTGTCTGCTCCTTATTCACGTAGAACTCTATGAGGATAGTGGCCGAATGAACGGCACTCCGAGTGAATGGGGAATAGTAGTAGCGCGAACGTAGGAAATGCGCGTAGGCGATAGGAATGAGGAGCGAATTTTGGAGAGTGACAATCCCGATAATGGCACGAAGGAGAATAAGGAGTTCGATACGGGCAACAATGGCCATGGCAGCATCATAGTTGTCTATGAGTAGTAAATGAGTGGGGAAAGTCTATAACTGATCAGCGGTTCCGCAAAAAAAGAAACGCACTCTTGACCCATGTTTGAATAGTCTTGGCGATTGGTGACTGGGAGGATGCCGGAGAGGCACTGCCATTAGCGCCAGCAGGCTGTTGAGGTGGGAATACAAGCGGCACGATATTTGTCCGCACGAACGTCAAGGTATGGAACAATGAAAATACGAAGTACGGGACGAGGGCCACTACAGAATTATACTCGGAAAATATAAATTTCACAAGCTCAATTAGTACTCACGTGGCAGAGGCTTCGAAGACCACCATAGCAAGGCCATCACAAAGTATTGGACATTCTGGACGAATCGTCATAAGCACGTAATCCTCAGTAAATTCCGAACTGCCGTACCTCGTCAGCAAGTGCACGCTGTATATAATATCTGTCGGGCCTGATAGGCTAAAAAGAAGGTTAAGTTAATCGGTCGTCCACGACGAAAATGTTGTTACGGACTCCGAGAGATTTGCTGTTAGGTCGAAATGAGTGCCGCCTCAAGATTCGAGGAAAACATCGTGACCCACTAGCAAACAATGGCATAACTGACAATGGCACCGAGGAATGATGCTATGACGAGCGAATGCAATACACGCGAGTAATGAATGAGCCACGACGCCTGCCCCGCCTGGACGTATGCTACAAACCTTTATAATACCACACGTAGCCGGCTGATTTGAACGTAACATAGGCTTTGAAATACCAAAATGCCGCCAGAAGGACTTCGAAATGTCCGAGGGCCCTAGAAACAGATAGCAACGTCAGCACATGGTGTCATAATGCATTTTCCACGAGTTTCCCCTAGAAGCCCGAAGACAACTTACCACGCATAGTGAGGATAAGGAGAAGTCGCCATCCCAAAGCCCAAAACTGCTTCCAGAACTTCAAAGACAACTCAGAAGAGGGGACACGAAGACTGAGAGATGTAACGGTTGCAAGTGAAGCTTCCCTGCAAGTGACGAACGCGAGGATACAAAGGATTCGGATTACATAATCGGTCATGTGAGTAAGTACCGCCATCGCTCCACAACGTTGTTGTTATGCCACCTCGGAAAGGAAAAGCGGGCAAGACGGACGGGTCTGCGCCAAAGCGGTCGAGAAGAAGGTCGAAGACTGGAATTGAAAACCCAGAGCCAACCAACACGAGCCCGAGGCCCAGTGTCGAGCGCGAGTTTATCCCTGCTGATGCCTCTAGCACTCTACAAACTATATTGAGCGCTGAAGTTGCGCCTCCTGAGGCGCCACAGCAAAAAATAGAGACTTCCCAGGATAGTGTACCGTTTGGCTCCCCTGCCAACGCTGTTGGGGAAGTCCCGGTCGCGGAGGCGATTGGGAGTGGATCGGCAGTGTCTATGGAGCTTAATCATGCTTCGTCGACCCCAGAACCCAAAATGACGATGGAAGAACGACAAGCCAAGTTGGAAGCATTGCGGTCGAAAATAGTGAGTAATATTCTTCCTACAATTCGTTTCGTTTGATTCTTAATTCTTAATTATCTAGCGTTTGACGGCACAAGCCAACCATACCGACCGTATCGAGGAACACAATAGGCACCGCGTATCCGCTCGCGAACAAGCCCGGCTGGAGCGAGAGCGCAAGTTGGCAGAGACACTTCGTGAAAAGGCTGATGCAGAGGAGGCTGGCGAGGATCTTGAGCGGAAGCGGAATTGGGAGTATAGTATCGAGGAGAACGATGAGTGGGAAAAGAGGTTAAAGAGGAAAGCAGGAAGGGCAGATTTCCAATTCCATGGTGCGCTAGAACTTGCTTGCATGCCTGCAATCTCTTTTTGCATTGGAATGACACCCTTGTCTCACTTGGAATAGACGCAAACGATGCGGCACGAAAGAAATACAAAAAGGACCTCGACCTACTTAAACCTGACCTCGCAGCCTATAATCGTCAAAAGGAAGCGGCACTCGGCCTTGTCCCTGGTGCACTCTCCAAACTCTCAAAAGAAGAACAAACCAAAACTCTGATAAAGGCTGCTTCTTCGACCTCATCGACGTCCATAACACCCATTTCTGCTACTCTCGCCGCCGAGGATTTGTACCGTGACGCAAATACACTGCAATACGGTGATAACAAGCCAAGCGAAGAAGCTATAGACAGGGTTGTGGCTAAACTGAACCTTGAGTAAGTTCTGTTCCACCTTCGGCCCTCCCCTGATTACACTAACGCTTGTCTCCTGTCTCCCTTTGCGTCCGTCGCAAATCACGTCAGCCTTGACAAACGTGGCAAGTTCTCGAGGAAGCGGCTCAATGACGATGAGGGTGATATCACCTATATTAATGAACATAATAAGGTCTTCAACAAGAAGGTACGCCCATTGGTCACTAACTCCATCATGTCAAACCGACATTTTCACCGTTCACGCAGATCGCTCGTTATTACGACAAATATACGAAAGAAATTAGAGACAGCTTTGAGCGAGGGACTGCTTTGTAGAGTTACTGGTTTATTCGGCCTCTCTTCTCTCCTTTGTTATCTGTATCTTATCCGGGTACGATTGTACTAATCTCCGAAGGATTTACTTGCCTCCATACTATGAGCTAATATTTCTTCACTCGGTTTCGTGCACATCTATGCTGCACAGCTGGACAATGATGGGATGAAAGCCAACCGGACGGGGATCATAAATGAGCCGACATGAAGACGAAACCAAGTGAACCTTCGATGTTCACAGAGTGCCTTATTATAACAATATAGCATTTAGATCGATGCAACAAACCAGCTGACTGATTCGCACCAGGGCATGCGCCTCAAACCGGAAGATGTACACGAGTTCGTGATATCGCTTGATAAGATCATCTGTCGCCTGCTTTGCAACGTACCTGTGAGCAACAAGCCGCACTCGGTGTTTAGGCCCTGGTCGAACCCCAATGTATGCAGTCAGTGATATACATAGATCGAACAGCTCAGTAACAGCTCAGTAGAGGCAGGAGCGTGATCGCTGCGGCTAGGTAGCGGCCCGACACCGGACTCGGCACGCTGGGGGACTTTTTATGGTCTCGCGGGTATGAGTGCTCGGTGACGGCAAATCGATAGCGTTAATCCCTCAGCCGCAAGTACTGATCTGTCGAGCCCTGCACTTGAGGCCTCGTAAGTCACTTGCCATGGCCAAAGGGAAAAGAATGTACAGGCGATCAGGGCTTCATAATACCTGCCGTTACGACACACACGTAGAAAGGGGAAAGGTCGATATTCATCCATTTTATGCGGCTGTGGAGTTATGGAGATGAGTTTTTGGTCAGCAAAGGACTGTAGGGCGCACGCCAGGCGTGTCATAGTGGGTCCAAGTTGGAGTCTGTGAGGAGTGATGGCAGTTGTACATGTAATTGGCATTAAGGCACTGATCACGGCACGTCCTGAAAAATTTAAGTTTTCCAAAGTTATCTGAACACAGCTACAGCTATCCCGACGTTCAGTGAGCAATCGGGACCCGACACATCCGGAAGTTAGAGTCGCACTGGGGAAATAACCCAGCGCGTGGAATGAAGAACCTATACCTTTGAGGTTGATATTGTGCGTGCTTTTCGCCGTTCAAAATAATCAAGGGGGCCATATCAACTCCTTCGGTTGTTTGGAGCATTCATCTGTGCCTTTTAAGTGGGACTTCCGTCCTTTCACTTGTCCCTACTCCTCCCCCGCCTTTCATCTTGCTAGGACGACTAAGACGAGATCGACATGGACCTCAGCGACCCAGAGAAAAATATCAGCAACGTTGGTCCTGAGCCAGATGCTTCCGATCCTACACGGCTGCGTGTCGAGTTTGGGCAAAACCTCCACGAAATCGAGGAACGACCCACTGGTGTTTTGACTGCTCGTTCCGGGTCTAAAGCTCTAGAGATCAAACGCGAACTCACTCAGGAGGACAAGGAACTTTCACGGTACGAACCCCAGACCCTCGTTCCCCATTGCTGACATTAACTTGAATTTTGCAAACGTGGACTTTGCTATGCCTGACATTTCAGAGCTAATTACGAACATCTTGAACAGGTCAACTCTGAAGCGGGGGCTAATGCTCGGGGAGATGGCAAGTTTTCTGGTAGCAGCGAAATCACTGAACATACTCTCAGCATTGAAGAGCTCGCTGCTACCCTTGAGGCGAACTTCGACCGGAAAGATCCTTCCAAGTCTCTTGGTCTTACTACTGAAACCGCGGAGGCTCGTTTGGCTCAGAATGGACCCAACATCTTGACACCCCCGAAGAAAAGAAGTGCCTTTCAAAAGGTGATTTGAATTGTTGCGCTTGGCGTCGTCCGCTGAAAACCCTGCTAAACCGCCAGTATCTTGACTGCCTGAAATCTCTTTTCAATGTCCTCCTGATCTTCGCTGGTATTCTCGAATACATTCTGCTTGGTGTTGACTACAAGGTCCGTTTATAGCCCTTGCCTGACGATTCATCAGAATCATGTTTCCCTGAATGCGCGTACCTTTTGCAAAATACAGAATAACAAACCGAACGAATATCTCGGCGGAGTTCTCATAGTCGTGGCATTTTTGAATGCGTTTATTGAGTGGTATCAACTTCAGAAATCCGAAGCCATTCTTGCTGGCTTCCTCGCCATGATCCCACCAAATTGCACTGTCCTCCGTTCCGGAGCGCTCGCCACCGTTCCCGCTGCGTCTCTTGTGATTGGAGATGTTGTTCTTTTGAGGAATGGAGATAAGACGCCCGCTGATTGTGTGCTGATTGGAGCGACGGACTTGAAGGTCGACAATAGTTCGTTGACTGGTGAATCGGAACCTCAGGAGAGAGCGCCCAAAAAGGAGGGCGACAAGGGCGTCAGACCTGTTGAAGCGTCGAATTTGGTATTCAATTCGACGAACGTTGTCAGTGGTGACGGATGGGGTGGTAAGTTGTGTTTGCCCGAGTTCATTTTCAGACAATCCTAATCTCCTGAAGTTGTCGTTCGAACGGGCGACAATACATTTATTGGTGAGTTGCAGTGGAGTTGTGTTAAGTACGTGCTGCTCATTGCATGAAATACATCCAGGCCAAATTGCACGACTTGCGGGAAGCGAAAGCGGAAACCGTAGCCCCTTGCTGTTGAGATGTGTGTTTTGCTGTTCTTCTTTGATCTGTGGGAACCTCGTATCTGACCCTCGGGACCACCAGTGATCACTTCGTCCATATTATATCGGCTGTCGCAATCACCACAGCAAGCAAGCACCATACTTCTCACTGTGTTTGCGTTTTTCTCACTACAACCTGATTTTAGTTGTGTTCTTCGTGGTTGGGATTACGACAGCGTATAAGGGAAAGGCTGTTCAGACAGTGACATTTGCCATTTCGGTCCTTGTTGCATGGGTAGGTGGATCATGTTCATATTCCCAGCTTCTAAATCTTGAGGTAAATGCATGCAATGAAGATCCCTGAGGGTCTTCCGGCGACTGTCACGTTGCTTCTCTCGATTGCGGCGCAACGCATGGCGAAGGAGAAGGTGATTTCTGTTCAATGGTTTTCGACTCTGACCGACGCTGACATTGTTCATTCATCAGGTTCTCGTTAAAAACTTACAGGGAGTTGAGACATTGGGTGCACTCACATGTTTGGCTACGGACAAGACTGGGACTTTGACCAGGAATGAGATGACGGTACCGCTATCACAATTTAATCTTCTCGTCGTTCGCTGAGCGAAATGTGTCAGGTTACGAATCTTTGGAGCGGCAATCGGATGGTCTCAGCTTTCCAGGTAATTCGCCATATCACATTTCGCCTCAGCGCTTCTTTTCTAAACGTTTTCCCACCAGTCTAACAATGACACCCTCGAAATGGAAACTTTCCACCCTTCGCAAGGCAGCATGGGCGAAATGATTGATATTGCAGCTTTGAACTCACGCGTCAAGTTCAATCGCACCGACGTGCCCTTCGAGCAGCGTGACATCCTCGGCGATGCTACGGAGACTGGCTTAGCCAAGTTCGCTGCAAGGTGGCTTGCGACATTGTCAATGCGTGAAGATGGGGAGAGTGAGAAGGTCGAACAGCCTGATATTGGTTCGTCCGTGGAACAAGGATATGACGTCTTTGTGAAGGCGCATCCTAAGGTCTTTGAAATACCATTCAATTCGGTGAACAAGTGGGCCTTGGTCGCGGTGGGCACTTATTTCCGTCTTCAACATGGTTCCAGGTCGGTTGAATTGATTGGCTGCTTTTTTTTTAACAAAAAAAAAGGTCAAGAAACCCCACGAGAATGGAGTTCTTCGCTCCTACATCAAGGGTGCCCCCGAACGAGTCCTCGAAAAGTGTTCGACATTTTTACAAGACGGTGTTCAGCACCCCATCACGGACGAGTTTAAGCAAAAGTACGATGAGGCTTACACGGTAGGTATTTCTCCAGGCGCAGAGCCACATATCGCCAATTGACGGTAATTGCAGTATATGGCTTCTCGAGGTCACCGTGTCATCGGTTGCGCTCAAATCCTTTTGGAAGGCAAGGAGTTCCCTGAAGACTATACGTTCTCGAAAACGGCCGAGAACTGCCCTACCGAAGGCTATTGTTTTGTTGGCTTGGTTTCATTGGAAGATCCTCCAAAGCATGGTGTACGTTCTCCCACCCCTGAGAATGACGTGGGAGGTTATACTTCTCCTGACAGGTTCGCCAAGCTATTGGAACTCTTCGTCAAGCGGGTATCAAGGTGATGTAAGTGTAGGATGCCAATTCGTCTACCCAAAAGTTCAACCCGATATCCCTTATTCTAGGATGATAACTGGCGATGTATGCCAACTTAGTATCATTTCGAGATAAATCTCTAAACAGACTTCGTGTCATGTCCATATAGCATCCTAAGACTGTAAGCCCACATATAGATCCGTGTGTGGAGTTTTCACCCACTCCGACTTGCAGGCAGAGGCCATTGCTCGCAAGATCAACCTTATCACAGGGGATACTCGGGAGAGACTTAGTGAGAGAACCGGCAGGTATGCGACTTACGCATATTTTATCATTTTTCCCGTCTAACCGGTAACTGGTAACGACCAGACGCCTCGAGGAAATTTACGAGGATGAAGTGCCAGCTATCGTCATTCACGGGGATAGAATTGATTCGCTTCAGGTTAGATCTTTCGCACCACTCAACTGCACTCGGCTCATCACATGAAAATATCAACAGCCCTATGAATGGGACATGAGTCAGTATCTCTGTCAAGCGTCATTGGGGCGTTTCTGATCTTCCCGTGTGATAGTACTCAACAAGAATGAGATCGTCTTTGCTCGTACCTCGCCGAAGCACAAGCTTGAAATTGGTATCGTATACCTCCTGCATTGCCAATTTCGCCTGTTAATTCAATTGATATCCCTTGCCTACAGTTCGCCGTGCCCAAGCGCTTGGCCACATTGTCGGGGTGTAGGTGACGGTTTCATTTTCGAAGACGAATTACTTATCCGATTATCGGCTGCAGAACTGGAGATGGCGTGAATGATTCTCCTGGTGGGCTAGCACGATAATATCTCTACAATTATGGCTTATATGGCCTGTAGCTCTGAAGAAGGCCGATCTCGGGATCGCCATGAATATATCTGGCAGCGACGTGTCCAAGGAGTCTGCGAACATGATCCTGCTCGACGACAATTTTGCAAGTATCGTCAAAGGTGTCAAAGAAGGACGATTGATTTTCGCTAATCTCAAGCGGAGCATCAAGTACGTGTGCCCTCGGTTTGGTTTTTCTGAGAATATTTCCTCATTTGCTCGTCCTTCAGATATACTGTCACCCACATCATGCCCGAAGGTATGTGAGCAGGGTTCCGATCCCGGCTGGTTTTGTGACCCGACTTCTACAGTTATTCCTCAGTTACTCTATGTTTGTGGTGAGTACGGGATGGAATATGAAAGAAATTGGTATTCAACCAGGCTCCTAGTCCCGTTGCCCTTACCACTTCCTGCTATCATGTGGGTAATATTTTCCATAAGTTCCGAAAGTTGGCTGACCGGGAATATCATCTAGGATCCTTGCAATTGGTAAGGGACCTGAGTTGAACGCCGAACTTTTGCTGATGTGTTCACGCAAGATCTTGGGTTCGAAATCTTTGCCGCAGTAAGTCGCATGATAACTTCTAATGCATTATTGATGAAATTCATTGCTTACAGCTGTCATTTGCTTGGGATGCTCCGGAATCTTCTGAGAGCCTGATGAAACTCCAGCCCCGAAAGCCGGTTACAAATCGTTCTATCCTTGCAAGGAAGCAGAAGGCGCTCAAGCGCACAAAGACTATTCTCCGGGACCCGGAGACTTTGGAGGTCATTCCACCGACCAAGTGGCAGATCCTCAAGAGCAAGGTCAAGAAGCCTTTCACCCGCTATTTTTGGGAGGATGTGTGGGAACAGACAGAAGATGAGACCCTTGTTGACACGTAAGCCGAGTGCTTGCTTACACGTAACTTAGCTAACATCTTAGCTTTCCAGAAATCTCCTTAGTTATGCGTACATGGAAGCTGGTATTATTGAAACGATCGCCGTGTATGATCTAGTCTCTTTGTCAAGTCCAGCCCGCAATAACGCTCACTTGTTTCGCGATATTCTAGTCTTGTGAGCTATTTCGTCGTCTTCTGGAAACGCGGCTTTTCTCCGAATGAGGTTCGCATGGCTCAACAAGCCGGAGGTGGGTTTCAAGCCATAACTGGAGAAGTTCGGGCACACATACTGGTCCTTCTTAGTCTACTTCACAAAGTCTAGTCCCGACTTCCATAACTCGCGCGGATGGACTATCACCGGCCCCCAGCAGGAAGACGCGGCGTCGCAGAGCAAGTCGATAGGTAAGAATATTCAGGTTACACAGTGTGTATACTATGTTGATGATAACAACCTGTAGTATACTTGGCTATTTTCATCTGTCAGTGCTTCAACGTACGTGGGCACTTTTCTAAATCAGTATCGCCTCCCTCTAAACTCCTTTCGTCCCATAGATGTTCGCAGTGAAAGCGAAGTTTAGAGTGAGGGTTTCTTTCCAGCCCTATTTCGAATCACTCCTCTAACTGGTGCTTCATTTTAGCCGCCGTTCGGGAAGCATGTTGTGTCTAACCCGTACAATTTCGCTGGAATATTTGCCGGCGCGTGCTTAGCAGTGTTCATCATTTATACTCCCCCCCTACATTCTGCCTTCAGTGAGCTTCTTGAGTACATTTGCTCGCAAACATGGCTAATTACTACCGCACAGATGGAAGCCATCACACGAGCCCTTTGTATTGGCTGATACCCACGGGTTTCGGATGTCTGCTTCTCGTGTGGGCGTCATTACGAATCGTTCTCTCTAAACGTGCTCTTGCAAACTCGCTCGTCAAGGACATTCAAGGACTTCAAATGTGTACGCCGTCAATTTTGCCTTCCACGTCTTCACTCACCCTGCATTGCAGTCCCGACCATACACACGATGAGCATCCGACGCTGACCAATTGTCTCGATGTGATTAGATTTATTATTCTTTCCGCCTTTACCCTTCGCCGAAGCCGAACGAATGTTATGACGTTTTGAGCATGTACAATCCGCCTCGAAATCGCATATAGAAACTTCAACTGAAAATCACAGAATCCGAACGGATTCCAAGAGAGTTTGAGGTATTAAATTCTCCTCAAGCACCCCCTTAACCTTGTGTTCCGAACCCTTCTTCATCCCCCGCCCGGGAAGGGCGCTGCGCCGCCAATCCCACTCTCAATCCAGCGCATTCGGGATTCTCGCTCTCCACGCTACCTATCTCTTTGATGCGAACTGGCCGAATTTAAGTTGACCTTGACTTTATTTGCTAAGAATGTGCGACGTTTGACTGGGAACTGTGCAAATCTTGGCTTTCGTACTATCTGCTGTGCATCCTTTTTGGGGCGTATCCCAAGGGGGAGGGGCACCCGAATGATTCCTTTCCTGACCTCCCGAAGGCAGGTCATCTGATCTGTTTACCCAGTACCGTGGATATCCTAGGTTTCTGGATTCAGGCCATCACTAAATGCTTCTGGTTGATCAAGTTACATCACCCTTGATCGTGGCGGCCAGCGGCTAGAGTTCCCTCTCGCCCACCAAAGGCCATGGGTTATATCAGCACCCAGCACCCTCCATTGAGCTGAACTGCCCACAAACCTGGTTCATCTGTAGCATTCATCACACTTTTATGCACGGTACTGTCAGTCCAGCGCGGAGCTGTCTTTACCTTGACCCATGCAGCCGCCCGTATCTCCTGGGGAAATGAATAATTCAAGCCAGACTTGCGATTGGTTAGAACTCTCAGTGGCGCTAACGAAATCGTTTATGACACCCGCTGGTCTTGTCAACTCTAACAACACGGCAGCTAGTGTGGCCCGACTCCTCTTATGAATCGTATTCTAGCAGCAACTCTATTCAGGGGCAGACCATCAAAAGGATCTGGGACTGGCCAGATGTTGATTGCGGAGCGTCCAACATTAAGTATTAGCAGTCAGCTCCTCAAGAATGAGCTTGCTGTGTCAAAGAATCATTCCGGCGCATCGACTGAAATATCCTCTAAAGGAGATTCACCCATCCTCGAGGCTTCATTCCTTCTGGAATTTCGCGTTGTGTCGCAATCTGCTCTGCAGTGAAGAAATCTCCATGAAATCCGTATGGCACTGAAAGGAGGTAATCAGCGTTTGGGTACTTGGAGCCAGGCAATAAAGCGGATCGTAGAACTTCTGGCACACTCCCAGAACAATTCGTACCTCGAGTAGGCAGGATAATCCTCGCAACAACATCTTTCATCCCCTCAGCGTCAAGTATCCAAAGTTCGGACCTCGCATCTGCACACGGCATCAGGCTTCCTTTTTCCCAATACTTTCCTTCATCAAAGACGAAGGTGAGGAGCCATCCTTCATCTTCCTCCACTTCGTCCCCGGATGATTTTGTACGAGGCACGAAGGTTGGCTCCCCGCAGCGCCAGCCTTTCGGCATGCGGAACACTTTTACTGCATCCTTCACACCTCCCGCCCCTGGTGTCACCCCATCCTCCTCCAAAGACCCATCAGCTATGACTTCTTCCAGACCCCTCTGGTCCACTAGATCCCCATCCTTGAGTTCCCTCTTTAAACCATCCTCCACAAGCCGATGCAGGTCCATCTTCACTATATAGTTCGCGTTGCTTTTCCTTTCATAACCATCGCTACCCTGTGCCGCATCGGGAAGGAAGCCACACCCATAAACATATCGAGCGCCTCCCATCCATGGCTTCGAGGGGTCAATATTTGATGACGAGGGGCGCCTTCCGCAGTCGTATAATGGATTGATCCGCGGGAAGTCAAATTGTACATTCGACAGTGCAAACGAATGTGAGATATGCCCGGTCGTGCCCTGCCAGTGATATGGGCCAAACGTAGTATTGGTAAGAGGGAGTTCAAATCGATAGTAACATAATTCGCCCCCTGAGATCACCTTGGAGTCCGAAACTCGGTCAAGCACAGTTCCAGCTTCATAGATGAAGTAAGCATCTGGCATGCGAAGTCCAATGAGGTGAACCGCTTGAACTCTTCTCTCCCCTTCGTTGGGGCTTCCATCATGGCCATCGTCATACTCATCCCAACAGCTAGCTGTATGGAGCATCAGGCGCCCTTTTTCGCTTTCCTCAAACCAATATGGACCGCATTTCGGCCTCTTGGACTCCGCCTCACCGGTGTGAGCGTGTGCAAGCCCATCGCCTCCGTGATACGGGTGCCCATTTGCGTGGTCCGGCTTAATATCACTGGCGGAAGGATGACGCTTGAAAATAGTGAACCTCATGTTCTCGTGGGCTAGGTACTCCATCATGGGCCGACCGCGGAACATCGAAAATGGATTAAGCGTCAAGGGCAGATCAATGACGACGGTGTGCGTTTGCGAGCATGCAATGTCGTGCGCGAATTTTGGCTGAGATGAGGAATTACCCCAGGGCGGGTACACAGGATCTCTGATGACGGCTTCGCAGTTCTGAAGTTGTTCTCGCTCCAGAGCTTTGAGAGGAATCTCCCGGGAGTTACTGGGTGGGAGGACAGTGTATTTGATGTAGGGTTGCCCATTTCCGAACGAGTTGTGAATTGCCATGGCCTCCCCTGTAAGTGGATCGATTTTGGGATGGGCTGATAGCCATTCGCGGAAATACGTGCGTAACGGCTGGAGGAAACCCCATGCTCGATGTTGGACTTCCTTCCGAGATGGTGACTGAACGTTGCAAGATTGGCTGGGAGGCAAAGCGAAATCGACCCAATCTATTGTCTTAAGGCCCGGAAGAGAAACCCACATTGGTGGGCCAGTCTCCGACAAGGCAAGAGCACAGCCATCATGCCAAACGATATTAGTATTCGCAGTGCTGATCTGCTTCAGTCCGATCCTCTTTCTACAAGGATGAACATCATTGCCATCCCGACGTTGACGTGGTGATGGGGTGCACCAGCTTAGGAGGACGTAGAAGATTATGCGCACCATACCGAGAAGGACTTTCAAAATGTTTCGCAGCGAGAACTTTGGATCCGAGAACGTTGCGACGGAAGTGACAAGGGGGTGAACTAATTCTAAAGGATGTCTCATTGTCGAGAAGAGGCGTGGAAGACCCGTATAGTCCAGGGTAACAGAGAGAACATCAGTGTAGATGAAACGATTCATGAAGTAGGGGGCACATGGTTGGGTTCTGATGTTACCTTGGCCGGGTGAGAAATATACTGCGCAGAGCATCCCATCGCCCTAAGGAGGGAATCATCACCATTGGCATGTGGCATGTCTACCACACGAGGGCTAGTACTGACATCAAACCAATGAGCGTCCCGTCCCAGGTCGTCATTCAGCAAAGGGTTCGGCCCGTTTCTGATATATTGGCCACCACATAGTTCAATGGGTATCTCTCCAACTACTTCACACGGTGTGCAGGGGTGCTCTTTGTGGATGGGCGCGAAACCACCAATTAAATATCTGAAGACATATCTCATATCAGCTTCCCAACGAAGAGAGGGCAAGTAGGGCGTACGGATGCCCAGGATCAGTTCCATTAAGGGGTCCCTGACCTCTGTCCATTTTTAGGGGGCGGGATGATTGCGAAATGCAGCTGAACGAGCCCACCAGAGTACCCAGCATTAGCAGAACAGCTCAGACCAGACACAAGCTTGTACGGATGTGGTGTAATCCATCCTTGCTTCTTATATGCATATAGTTCACCGCTCAAGGAGTTCACGACCAGGTCTGGCCATCAATCAATTGATGATGACAGTTGCATGTGCTGATGATATCGGCCCATAATGCCGGCTGAGTAATCAGGCGCAGTGGAGTGGGGAGGGGATGTGTATGCCCCTAGCCAGGTGATCAGTCTCTATAATGCTCCCCCCCCCTTTAAGACCCTTGTAGTCACTGGCCGTGGGATGTTACACAGCGGTTGCGCATATCCGAAACGAATATACACCCGGCTAATCAATATTGCCGTTTCCAAACTCCCTGGCAAACTCCGTAACTCAAAACAAATCCGTGCGCCCATTTCTCGACATCCCCACCAACCTGCATTGGAAGCGCCAATGTAGTCATGTACACAACCAGACCAGCCATCCCATCAATTGCGCACCCACCTATTCTATTCATCTGCACCTGCTGTAACTCGGTCTGGTGGTGGGCGACCTTTGCTAGGCAGGATCCCAGCCTCTACTGAAGTAGAGACCTTTGCATGCTTTCATTTTTTTTTTGCGAGCTTACATATACACGATCGGGTGTTGAGTTATCTGTGACGAAAGTGCAAAGAATAGAATAGGATGGCCGTCAAAGCCGACCCCAGGCACCAGGAAAAGTTGAACGGAGCTATCTGTGTTCGCATACGCCATCTAAGGACTAAAAAAAGACGGAAGCTCCTGTTACGTTCGAAAACCGAGGGAAAATGTTTCAATCGAGAGTTTGTCTTGCATTCGGTTCAGTGGATAGATTATCAAGCACAACCAAAAGGTGCTGACACGTCTGGATAAAATCCCGCTCTCAAGCGCACAAGCACAAGCCATCATGGTACACCTCTTGCGGATTGCCTACTACACTGTGTCTCGGAATAAAGCCTACATAGCTCCGCAACATGCAGTACCGAAGCTCAACACCTCAAGCTTCACTCGGGACTTCGACGTGATCGTCGTGCCAAAGAATATCGCACTACTACGTTTGAGGGGTGTCCTTTTTTTCCCTCGGAGAAAGCTCTATGTCTGTATGACGAGAGGACTGGACGTGACAAGCGAGATACTCCCGTGATGACATCATTACGGTGGAGGGGAAGATGTAGCCTGCAGGGTTGGGCTCCTTCGCCGGAAGAAAGAGGCTCCCCCATGTATTTAGGATAGTCAAAAGTCGTCAGCGTAGTGGAAGGCTCACAAAGGGAGTAGGTCGAGGTCTAGAACTAGATTTCCCGGAAAGAAACACACAGAATGGAACATCTCTAATAACATTCAATCCTGGGTGTGCAAAAGTACCCCTAGGATCCCGAGCACCATACCAGCGAGCGTCGCGCCTGAGATCTTTGTCTTTTGGCCATTCCTTATTATGTGCCTCTGGGCATTGCGGAGGACACATTCCAAAGTGGCACGAAATTGCCGATGAGATAGCGGAAAGCCAGCGACGCATCTGTGAGGAAAACCCCATGGTTTGCAAGGGCCCGCGTAAGTCTAACCGAAAAAGCCCTTTCTCTGGCGGGGTTTCGAAAGTGAAATGGCTAGCAAGATTTCAGGTGGGGCAGGTGACCAGCCTCTCTAAGTGAGCCTTTGGCAACATTGGCTCGAAAGAGGGTGACCAGCCAGCACCGAGCCAAGCGCGTTGGGCTCTTGTTATTTGTGAAACAGCCGACTTACTGTAACGTGGATATCGGTCAATTGAACGGGCAACTCCGCATCGCTTACTTTTGTTCAGTTGACCTTTCCGCTCTGTACACTGGGCTCTCTCTATATAGACTATTGGTTCACTTTCTTCTATTTTGAATTTTACGTTATGGCTACGGCTCCTGCAGGCACTCCAGTGACTTCGGACTTCTCTTCCACTGCGCCGTTGAAACGGACGAAGATCGTTTTGTTAGGTGACCAGTCCGTTGGAAAGACATCCCTAATAACACGGTAAGTATAGTTTCTAGGAGACATTCCTCCAAAGCTCACAACTGTTTCTTATTTTCACCATAGTTTCATGTACGATACATTTGACAACACCTACCAAGCTACGATTGGGATAGATTTCTTAAGTAAAACGATGTACCTTGAAGATCGCACCGTCAGACTGCAGCTATGGGATACGGCGGGTCAAGAACGATTCCGTTCCCTGATCCCTTCATACATTCGTGACTCATCAGTCGCCATTGTCGTGTTCGACATAACGAGTGAGTCCATGCAATTAAATAGTTTCTATGGATTCAATAAGGGTGTGTTCCCCTAGATCGAGCTTCTTTCCTTTCAACGACAAAATGGATCGAAGATGTTCGTTCAGAACGTGGATCAGATGTACTCATCGTCCTAGTAGGCAATAAGGCCGACCTTTCGGACAAGCGCCAAGTCACTCTTGAAGAGGCTCAGGCGAGGTCGACAGAACTCAGCCTTACAATGTTCATGGAGACAAGCGCGAAAGCTGGGCACAACGTGAAGAGTTTGTTCAAGAAAATCGCGATGGCATTACCAGGTGGAAATGAGAATGCAAACCAGACACCAGCAGATGGGAACCAAAGTAAGTTAGCACCTTAGTAAGGTTCTGAGCAGGTGTTTGACGCAGACTCCCTCATCCAGAGATTGAAGTCACTTCACAGAACAACACTCAGGTCCCAGACGCTTCTACATGTAACTGCTAATGTGCACCGCCTCTTGCTTTTTTGTATCTATTCTCTCTCATTTCTCCGGTATCTATCTCACTCTGACTTGTTCCTCGTTGGCTTTCGCTTCAATTGGAGAACAACATCTAGGGGAGGGATGGCACTCCCATCTTGGGCTCGTGACCCCCTTGTCTAGAGTCCGTGCAATTGTGCACCAACATTCTCGATCCGAGGAGCTCATGTCTACGCAGCGCAAGGCTCTTAGTCACGATGTGTATCGGGGTCAAGAGAGGTCGCCGTTTCGCATTGTGTTGCTCTAAGCTACTATAAGTGAGAAAGACGCAGAATATGTTGCCCTTGCGGGTGTAGCAAGTGAAGAGTTTATTCGTTGAGGGTCCAGGAAGGACACATTAAGAGGGGACTCTGTTTTCTACACATCGCAAACGCAGCTCTCAATGCAGTTTATAATGATAGGCATTGGTCAATTAGCGAAGGGCGAGTGTGTTTCAAGAACGGCCTGGATGAGTCATGAACCTCTATGCGTTGTTCGGCTAATGGCCAGATCAAGCCCAAGTGGAAAATCAGTTGATTAAGCTCTGCAAGCATACTATCTAACCAATCTGCTCACGACATCGGGGGAGCTTTGCGTTGAGGAAACATGGAAATGCGGAGAGGGGGAATTGGAACTTTTATGTATATCTCTGATTGGTGCGCGCCAATAATTCCAACCACTATGTAACTCCTGTAATATTGTTCATAGCTGATATACTCATTCTCAGTAACATTTGACATACTCACATGGTCTGGAAGCAAGAACGGCATGTCGCCGCATCGCGTGTTGGACTTCCCAGTACGTTCCCGACTAGAGTGCGCTAACATGAAATGATTATCAGAAGTTGAACTCCATAGCGCTAGTTCCAGAATATAGTTATCAGCCCATTCCAATCTCCCCCACCATGTTCCACATTTCATTGCCATCCACGGGCACATTCCCAATCCCGTTGGTCGCAGAGGGATGAGTTCGCTCCTCCATCTCGAATCGTTCTTGTTCTTCAATCATTGCGTCCACGTCCCAATCATCAGGGCCAGGGTCGTCGAGGAAGAGCCTCTTCCCCTCGGCACCGACAGGTGCCCTCTGTGGTTGAGGCTGCAGGTCAGAGGATAATCCTTGCTGCCGTCGGAAAGCGATGTCCTCGGAAATGAGTGCATCGAGGTCCCAGTCATCGCCGTTGCTGGGGTTTATTGCCCGTCCGCCAGAAATGGTGGAAGGCTGGGATGGATCTCGGGAGTCCACGTTGGCGTTGAGGGATGTGCCATTGGGGATATGTTGGCTATTGGAAACATCCTCGTCATCGTCATCAATATTCTCTTCGTTGACGGGCGAGGAGTCGCGGGAAGGGATAACGGGCTTGGGAGCTAAATCATCCTTCCATTTACTCAGGGCGCTCTAACGTGCGTTCACAAAAAATGAACCAGGATGAGCTTGATCGCGTGCTGAGTCCTGAGATGGGCAATGTCAAAGTACTCACATGCATAGACCGTGACCGACACAACTTTTCGATCCGTTCTATGGAATCACGAAACTGAGTTCTAGGGTACATCTTGTGTGACCAAAGTTGATATATTTGAAGCAGCCGTTGGAGATCTTTCGCCTTGCAAGACATCAGGTTCTATGTGCAACGGTCAATCCACGGAGACTTTACTTCATTCCCTTTTCCTGATGGCTTAAACTTCCTATGATGTTCTATGAGTGCTGGAAATCCGTTGGGACCACATAAGCTAGCGACCAATTCCACGTCGTATTCTGGTGAGACGCGCGTAAAACGACCTTGAACATTATAAACTCACCGATCTTCGTCTAATTTGGCGATTTTTCGCGTCTTCTTTGCTTTCGGCGCCTCATCATCGTCAGGACGCGTTTGTGGCTGTTGCATTCTGCCACCCTCTTCATCGTCGCTTAGGAGTACATTCGTGGTGCGTCCCCTTCTCTTCTTCGAAGACAAGCCCCAGCTCCCGAAGATGAAGGAGTTGGTGCTCGATTGTCATCGGAGAGGTTGGCAAAGAGCGCGTCCAGCTCTGCGGATACTGGATTCGCGGTGGGACCGAAAGTATAAGCTAGGGGGGTAGCCATCCCCACCTCTGCCCTCGCTTTTCCCCTTGATCCATTGGGAACGACACGTCCATCCTCCATGACTGGCGCGTTGGATGGTCACGTGGAATCCGACCGTAATTGAATGACAGATCTTGGTACCCAACCTTGAGGACAGGTGCCAGCTTACGAACTCAGCAATGTCGGACTCTTTCCTTTCCTCTGGAGCATTGGACTCCTCCAGAAGGAATACGAACAGATCGTCATTCTTGCCTCCAGGCTCTAGTTCGATGACAAGCAGTCACCCCTTTCTCAACATGCTCAATCCCCTTGGTCGCAACTATCGCGGATATGAACGAGCTCGTGATGACGTCGTCGAGGAGGAAGAAGAGGCTGAGGCGGATAATGAAGAGCCAGAAGACCAAGGCGAGGGGACAAGTCGCGGGGCACGCGGCTGGCTTCAAGCTAATGCTGCTCCTGCTACAGGCGACATGGACCGGATACGTATGGGGAATCTACGCCCACAAACCCCTGAAAATGTTGTGAGAGATCCGGATGCATACGATGACGATGATGGCGAGGTACCCCACTCGTTCATGGTTGAGGCTCGTCGCGGGCCCAACAGTACTAAATCCCCACAGTCCCGCACAGTAGCGGGAGATAGTAAGCCAGGTCTTCCGACTTCCCCTACCAAGCTCCTTTCCCGAGCGCCTTTTAAGCGGGCCGCAAGAGCCACGTTCAGCGATGTGAAAGGAATGAGCATGCCACCTCGACCCTCCGAGCTTCAGTCCCCAGGAAACTTCACACTACCTGTCCCCAATACAACGTCTGCGTCCTCTGCTGGTGGACGGAAAACGGGTTTGGATGAGCATGAAAGGGCCCTGTGGAACTGGGTGAACGTTTATAATCTAGATGCATTCTTACAAGAGGTGGGGATTCAACATCCCTCCCATACTATTTATCAAGCGAATTGGTGTAGGTCTATGCGTATTACGTTGGAAAAGGGATCTACTGCATAGCATTGTATCGCGGGCTGAATCTACTGTAAGGCTTTTCTATTTTGCGAGCAGTTTGCGATCGTAGTGGAGTTAAAGTATTGTTTTTCTTAGAACCGTCGGTTTCGTTATTGGGTTCTCGACGTTCCTTCTCGGTTGTGTTGACTACCCTTTGGTCTCAACGTCTGGTCTGCTTTCTGACGTTATTGTTCCTCATTGTGTCTCAGGGTACGGGATATGCTTATTGTAGGAAGAGATCATTGCTCATATTTGCACAGATTCTCTGGATTCACCCTCCTATTTTTCCTAACCTTCGGGGCTTTTTGGTTATGGAATATATTCACATTTGCCATGGGGATCATGCAACTCCTCGATATGTATCGTTTTTACACCTATCTACTAGACATTCCCGATGTGAGCTTTCATATTGCTGATTTCAGGGCCACTGCGGCTCACTTGCCTTCCATCAGGCAGATATTCAAACTATCTCATGGCAAGAGATCGTGCGACGTATTGGCAAAATCCGTGAACAAAATCCTGTCACTGCTCTTTCCTCTGCTGCAGCACTACAATCCGACTCAATCACTGCTCCTCTTGACGCCCATGATATTGCAAATCGCATTATGCGGCAAGAAAATTACCTCATCGCTCTCTTCAACAAGGGTCTCCTCAACTTACGCCTACCACGCCCGCCACTGTTGCAGCGCCTTCTTCCTTTGGAGAATGAAGGCCAAGGGAGAACACTGACGAAGGCTCTCGAGTGGAATTTAAGGTTCTGTTTGTTGGGCTTCTTGTTCGATCATAATGGGCGTGTTCGGAATGCGTTCACGACTCAGAAGAACCGATTAATCCTTGTTCAGGCGTAGGAAATTCATTGCATCTCACAACGCATCACACTGAGTCCCGTCTTTGATCAGCCTACGTCGACGATTTATCTTCATGGGGTGTATAAACGCCATTTTTGCACCTTTCATCGTTCTGTATCTGATCATGTATTCCTTCTTTCGCTATTTTGAGGTGAGTCAGCTGCGTTAAAGTGGTATAGGATCAGAGTTAACTTCCTACGTTCTAGGAGTATCACAAGAACCCTTCATTCATCAGTAGCCGCCAGTATACGCCTTTCGCACAATGGAAGTTCAGAGAATTCAATGAGCTGCCTCATTTATTCAAACGAAGATTGCACGAGTCCTATCCAGCTGCTAGCGAATACATTGACCAGTTCCCGAATGAGAAGATGGCGCAGCTTATGAGGTCAGGAACAGCGGCTTTGCATATCGATCTATGCGTGACTAACCATTTGCAGATTCGTGGCTTTCATTGCTGGCTCGTTTGCGGCCGTGTTGGCGTTGGTGTCAGTTATCGACCCTGAACTCTTCCTTCATTTTGAAATCACCCCACATCGAACCGTCCTCTTTTATATCGGAGTCTTCGGGTCCATTTTAGCAGTGGCTCGCGGCATGATCCCTGAGGATCATCGTGTCTTTGATACAGAGTACTTGCTTCGTGAGGTGATTCAATTCACTCACTACATGCCGAATGAATGGAAGGGTCAATTGCACTCTAAAAAGGCAAGCCTAAGGATTTTGAAGAGGCAAAACGACTAACTATATATCTAAGGTCCACAACGAGTTTGGTCAGCTGTTCCAAATGAAGGTTATGGTCTTCATCCAAGAACTTGTTTCTGTCATCTTGACGCCATTCATCCTCTGGTTTTCGCTTCCCGACTGCGCACCTGCAATTGTCGACTTCTTTCGCGAGTTCTCCGTGCATGTGGACGGATTGGGTTATGTTTGCAGTTTTGCAGTGTTTGACTTCAAACGACATGGTAACGTTAATGTGAGAGGGACGCATCCGCAAATGTTCTAACGAGGCTAACACAAGCTTACACAACAGTTTGGTGCTCCGGGCGAAGTTCAAGATGAGAGGTATTTGTCAAAAGAAGGAAAGATGGAGAAGAGCTTTCTTAATTTCAAGGTATTTGCGCTTTCCACTTTCTGTCAATTGTACCTTGCTTAATCTTATGCTCCAAGGCTGCTCATCCGGACTGGAATCCAAAGGACCCAGCGGGTTCTATTTATCTTGATCGTCTCGCGCAGTTGCATCCCTTGTACCATCCAATGTATGGGCATGGTCCTGCTGGGTTCAATAGACGCCGCAACCGATTCAGCGGCACGACATCGGACTATCGACAAAACCCAATTCTTGGATCTATGACGGTGGGGGCAGGTCGAAGCGGTAATCCACTGCTGCACAGCACCGTAGGCTTGGCTAAGGAACAAAGAAATGCGGAGCTTGCCAGGACGTACGAAGCTGCTCTGCAAAGATCCATGGCTATGAAAGGTAAAGGACACGTAGGTGAGGCTTCGGGTGCACATGATTCAGGTGAAGGTGCAGATGAGGTCCAGAGTGAGTTGGGCGATTCATATGTTGATGGGAGAGCCGCTCGCGCGCCTCGTTCTGGCTTGGATGAGGAACCGAATGCTGATGAGCTCGAGGCTGAGGAGCTAGCAAACGGGGGCGTCATGGGATTGTTGACGCAGATATACGACCGGCGAGGACGAGGACTATAGCCAAAATATTCTGCACTCCACACAGCATTTTTCTAATCGATTGACTCCTAATTAGCGTCATTTTTAAGCTAGAACACGCATTCACATACAACAGTAAATACATCTATAGACGTCGCACTGAGCCGAATCAAACATATTACTTGGGTCTAAAGTTGGTAAAGAAAGATCAGAAGCAGCGAACAGTTTACGCATCCCGGGTACTGCTCGAAGTACCCGAAATGCATCAGAATCCAGGTAAGTCGGAAAAGCGCCAAGCGTCAGGCAATTAGCGCAAGGATTTCCGCGACCTCCGACTGTTACTGAGTTCGGCATCTATTCTCCATAAGCCTCGTACGAATGACTCCTTGTCCAAGGCACCATTGCCCTCCTTATCCAGTTCGGCCCTGAAAATACGGAATTAACTCTAAAGTAGGACAGCAAATACAAACGCGTACTGACCAAAGACGCCGCAGGAAAGAACGGTCGAGCTTCGAACACAGCCAGATCCGCTTGACAACGTACCCAGGTAACCTCCCACCTACAGCAGCTGATACATTTCTCCACCCGCTACCTCGTGATGACGAGGATGACGAGGAAGGCGACTCGACATGTCTCCCAGTCTGTCGCGGAGGGGAGAGATTCCTCTCGAAAAGGGCCTCGTAACGGATCCGATTGGCCGAAGGTACGGGACCCTCACTGAGTAATGCGCTGTCATCATTTTTTCCCGAAGATGCTGATGTTATCGGTTTATTTGACGAGGGTAGGATAGGGGGATATGAAAAACCAGAAGGTGAAGAGGAATTGGACCCAGAAGTCCGCATGTTCGTGAGCGAGATGGAGGGGACGGATGGAAGAGGCGGAGCGACCCGACGGATGGAGAGAGAAGGAATTTGTACGGAAGGGAAGTTGTAGCCGGGTGTGAGGCCCTTCAGTGGCGCTGGGCGTGGGGGAGGGGCCGGTTTAGATTTCACAATTGATGGTGCCGCAGGTGGGGTTGGTTGCGGAGCTGAACTAGCCACCACCCCTTGCGTCCCTCGTCTTCGAGGAGGTAAGCGAGGAGCGTAAGGGACAACGATGGATGGATTTTCTGGGACTGGATTCGAATTTCGATCTCTCGTATTATCCATTCGATTGAGCGCAGCAACCGTTTCAGCAACGGAACGTGACGGAGTTTCTGAGGGCGAGTCCTTCGAATCTGTCATGTCACCTCCAGTACTGTCCGAAAGTGACACTGATTGGAATGATGATGTGGAGTTGGCATGCGCGTGACCGGGCCGAGGCGGTATCAGGCCGAACATTGGTTGAGGCTCGGGTTCGACCTGTGAAAATGATGGTGTGTAAGCTGGGCTGGCAGAAGTATCCGACATGTTACGGTCCTGAGGGTATAAATTCGGTATGGCACCGGGAATGTCGTCCGCAATGGCAGCATCTGGTCTACGAGGTGGTAGGGGTGGCTTGCTTGTAGAAGGGATCGAAGGGGGGGAGGGGTTACGGCTTTCGTCATTCGAGGAAGGGGAGTCCTTATTTAGTGCGAACTCAGATCCTGCCGACTTAGATGAGGTGGGACTAGGATATAGAGAAGAAACAATAAGCCCAGGGTATCTTGGCGGGACCGGGGGAGGGACTTTTGCTGGAGGAGATGACCTCACGCCAAATAGATGTTCGCTTGTACTCTTCAAAGATGAAGGCGCCGAGGACACGAGGGATGCAATTTCACTGACGTCGACTAGTGAAGACTTTCTACCTAAAATGGACGGCGACCTCGAGCGAGGCGGCGTTGGAGTCATGGTAGGGCTGGGCGTCGTGAGGGCAACGGTGTTCGCCCAGGGAGAGAGCAGTTCATCGAGTGGCGAAACTTGGCGTGGCTTCGACACAAACGTCCATGAATTATTAGGTGGGCTTTCTGACAGTATGGGAATTGGCTTTCCGTTCTCAAACGCTTCAATTCGAGAGCGGATAGCTGCAGAGCGAGCCATAAGGTCCACAAGGGGCCGACCGAGAGAATTATTCAGAGACCAAAAAAATTAAACCCGTTTGAACGGACCACCGAGTGAGTCTGGATAAATGGCCACGTGATATGCAGACACAGCCCCTAGGCGCTTCTTGCAATTCAGTTGCTTATCTCTGGCTTCAGGAACATGACCCTCGCAAAAGGGTACAGGCATCTTCTCCGGGAATTAAGGAAATACGTGAGCGCACAGGCATATCTAAATTCATTCTTCGTCCTGAGGGATGTTCGAGGAACCACTTCGGCACCGTGACACCAAAAAAGTATCGCTGGCGAGTTTCCGCGCCACGTTTGAACGGCACAAGTCCGCAACCCCCAATGAACTGAGAGAATTCTTAAGGACTATCAACAACGCAGCCTTGTTCCTAAAGAGTCAGCGAGAATACGACGTTTGTGATTCTTCCTTATCAACCCATTGATAACCACTCGACACCTTCGTTTCTCAGGAACTACTGGCCAGATACAATCCTCTTCAAGATGTCACCTCGGAGGAACATGTTAAAGCCACTGCAAATAGGGTTGGGTTAAATATGCCACCCGAGTTCAAACGCACAGACGCTTGAACTTCTGCAGAGTAATTTATGGTATGTATTCATGGGTGTCAAGATCGGTATCAATTTCTGAAGCCTCAAAGGTTCAGTGTCGGTGAGCCAGTACATACAAGTTAGAAGCCCATTCCCGATCGACTCAGAGAGCAGGACGAATACGCCAAAAGACCATCGAGACGAGATGTTGTCATAATCATTATTTTGAAGTGTCGTGAAACCGTGAAGAATCGTCAAACAGTCAGCACTACTCAGTAAGAAAACGTTGAAACGGTGAATGTGGACAGAACTCCAGAGGTGATCGTTGGAAGGGGGGAGGGGGAGAAGACTCGAATCCGTCAGCAGACTGGGATTCTCGTGCACCTAACCGCTTATGGGGGCGGCTCCGCCTTGAGTGTGGGGGATTCACTCTTTGTTGGAGCCAGTCCCGCCGATGGTAATCTGTGGAACAATAAAGAATAAGCCGAAGGTCGCAGCACGAAGAATGCCAGATGCTCTTACGATGCCGAGTTTTCCCCCAACGCATTCCCAGAAGCAGCCGTGAACAGTTCCTCGAGTCTGTTCGCCGAAGCCACAGCAGATCCCCAGATGCTGCCCATCCTCCTCAGGAGTTGAATAGCCTTCTCCATGCCAGCCTTGGATGACATGGATCCATGGACAGCGGAGGTACTGTCTATAATGCCCAGATAATGAATTTTCCCAGCAACATAGGCTATTTGGACAGAGGCATTGTCCATCTTGTCGAGACCATGTTCAGAGTCAAATTTCTCCAACAAGAAAAGGATCCGCTCGGCGGCAGGCGTGGCAGTCTGATATGCTCGCTTGCGGTGTTGTGAGACACGGGTGTAATCCTGATCAGAAAAACCGATCTGGTGCACGGGAGTGGTGATGTAACGAATGCTGGAGCGATCTTGGTAAAAGGGCTGATACAGAAGGATGTGCATCCATTCGCACATGAGATTAACCATTGTCACTTCGGGAGTGACGTGAAGATCGGGGTCTTTATCATCGACGCGAAGAGAGCCGGGAAGATCTCGTTTCCATCGTTCCAACTGCCCGCTGTTCCTCCAATATCAGTGTAACGTCAAAACACTCGAATCTCAGGATACCTTATGTACTCAATGTGGCGAATATCAACGATAGGATTGCAAACACCGTTTTTACCATATAGCATCTTCATGGCAAGCTGAATGATACGCATCACCTTAATGTACCAAATAAATGCAATATTTGGCGGTCCTGAAACATGAGATGGTGGGGGTTGCAAACACTCCATGCCAACGTCTACACCGTAGTCGATCGGCGGGGTGCCCGGCGGTTGATATGGGCCTTCGAAGGAAGGAGCGAGAGTTTGAGGTCGACCAACATACAAGCTGCCGCATTTGTCCTGTAAAGCAGAACCGTTGAAGTGACGTTAGTAGCTGTGACAGAGGTTACATACCATCGAGAATAGGCTCCAGAAAACGCAAGCGCGCTGATAATCAATATCATTGGGTCTAGTTCCCAGTTTCATATTCTCCAGATTGACTGCAAGTGACATTTCAGTCACAACACACCGGTGATGTTGAAATGACTTACGAGCTTGGGAAACCCGCATTGCCATCCCTGTAGAAGTTAGGGGCTAAATTTTTTTTTTGGAATCACATTGTACCTGCAGGAAGCGAACCTAAGTACGTAAAGCTAAGGACTATTTTGAAACAAAGCGTAAGCGCCGCGCGGGTAGTTTGTTAAGAAGGATGCGTACCTAACTCGGCGGCTCCACTATGGAAACAAGAGAGAATGGCAAGCCCCTGGACAGTGCTCAGAGTTGGTGCTTGACATTCAGTATCAACGTAAACTTTCGCCTGAGTGGCAAACCGCCGACGGAACTCGACAGATTGGTGCGCCTGATTTGATGAGAACGCCAAGGCGAAGGCGAGCATAGCGTTGTGAAGCATTGGAGAGTAATGAGCTACTTCCTCACCAATCTCCTGCGATAAAGCTTTGGCGTAATCGCGAACGAAACAAGTAGGGTTCACGATCATGTTCCAGCTACAGGATAGGGAAAAATAGGCAGCAAGGACTGAGTTGTGTTCACTCGAGTCGAGGTCTGTGTCTGGTAAGTGGCGATTCCATCGCGGAACGTATGGGACAAGGGGCGCGAAGGGTGCATCCTCCACAAGGGTGAGTTCTGCGTCGCACTGATTCTGGGTATTTGAAGGTCGGGAATAAGGATCACCCCTCCGTCGGGTCTTTGCGCCATCCGGTGAGGTGGAGGTTCTTGCACTGCACCAAATATGCGCCGTTAGGAGAAGATGAAGACCGGTAATACCGAATAGTCAACTCACCGCGAGGCCATCGTGTTGTGAGCTTCGAAGCTGCGGACAGGAGTATGACTCAGAGGTCGCTTAGGTCAGGACAGGCGATAGAGGGGGTGAGACCCTGAAAAGCGTTATTGAAGCTTTATAAATCGTTGTGGGGTCGCGCGCGGTAATGAGACCGTGCACAGAAACAGTGACAAAGTGAACACCACACGGTAACGCGCGCATATACTTGGAGCGCTATTCAAAAGCCAGATGACGTTGAATGAATGGATCCCCGCGCGGCCATGGATTTAATTTAATGGGTGGTCAAATAGCTGTACCGTGACAGCAGGAACCAGGTTCAGGCACTTGGATGTTTCTGCCGAAAGAATATTGGTGGCTGCGATAACAAGGCGCTGTGACTGAGGGGTGCATGAAATGCTGACACTGTGACAGAGGAATGCAAACTAGGCAATGGCCTGGAAAAGCCTCGGATAGTTCCGATGCATGACACATGCTTGTCGCTTATGATTAGAGGACCGTGTCAGCACTCAAATGTCGCATTCCGGTTTGTTCTTATATCTAACATTATAGGCGGACTATCCCTCATAGGTAGATTCCCTTCATAGCCGGCGACTATTTCGTCATCCCAACTGTACATCAGGTGTTTCCTCGCCACCGAGTCACTCTCGGTCACATTTATTCGTTAGGCGCCTATCGTGAAAGCAGTGCTTTGTCGATTCATGCAGGAATTCGCTCACGTTGGGACTTGGCTTCGAATCATGGTGCACTGGCTTCAATTTAATTTCCTATAATTGAAATCATTTCCGCTGCCTCTTTATAAACCCGGGGCTTCGCACCCCAGTTCTCCGACTGCTTCAATATGGCCGAACCCACGATAAAAAGGGGTCCATACGTCTCGATGGCTTGCAGACACTGTTCGAAAAGGCATGTCCTCCGCTGGTACGAATCAAGGGTCCACTCTTATCTCTCCTTAGCCACGCAAGATGTATAATGAATGGGGGAAGTACATTTTGGAGTGAGAACAATCCATGTGTGAGGTGCAATTCGAGAGGATTGAAGGTATTTACATATTTCCGGTGTTCCCCCCTTTCCTCACTTAGCATTCAATCATTCTTCTCCCGTTCAAGTGCGAAAAGCCATTACCAAAAGATTTAGCCCCTGGCGCCAGCGCTTCTCGTAATTCTGCGCACCGCAAGTCTGTAGTTGTCAGATTTCCGGCCCTGGGATTATTACCACTTCCCGCTCAATCACTCACCGATTGGCAATATGAACGATGCGTACAGGAGGGAACTCTTGAGGCTATCCAAATTTTCCCAGGGCCTGCTTGGGAAGTCTTCAAAAATACTCTTTTATCTAACGTGGCAACCGCTTTGAATTTATTTCTTCACTGTTCCCTCATTTTGCCACAGCTTCCTGCGTTTGTAAGCAGTGAGGTATTACAACAATTTGAGGGAGCCACGATGTCTTATTTTGGGAGGGAGATTCTCCATCCAACTTGGGAAACTATATTGGGGACGATTTTGCTTATTCGCTACATGCAGTCACGCAAACCAACCTGTAGCAGAGGCTAGTGGATTTGTTGATCCCCTGAAAAGCCATACTGATGGTTTTGTTCTTCCACCAGATCTACGAGGTATGCGGTTCGTCTTTTTTGGATTCGGAATAAACACTCTGACGTAACCTGGCTGCGATGGTTTTCATTCTCCCAGCAATGTTACACACGTGTATGTTTCTTTTGCACCGCCCATGAGGTTCTTCGCCTCACCGCTTGCTTCTAAGGGTGGTCCACGGTGAATCAGCATGATGGACTTAAAAACATTCAGGTTGCCTTTTGGCAGCGTGTGCTCGCAAACCTTGCGGAACCCGTGAGCCATTCACCACTATTAAAGGCCAACTTTCAACTTTTTGCTCTCAGGGTCCTTCCAATAGCTATGGCCTTTACTCAGTGGAACAACAAATAGTGAACAACCAGCTCTCAACAAGCTTACCTACCGCTGGGCCAATCGGTGGTATGCCCACCGAGCAAATTTCTCCACGTCACTCGTCAGCCAATTATCTTCATTTCCTTCTTCAGTTGACTGAAAATCCTTACATCTCTAGGTATGAGATTGGTGGTGCCGCTCAGACCGACGAGCTTAGCACGAGCACGCCGTCAACAGCGCAAAGAGTTGAAACCCTTGTCACGTTCAGAGCGAACAGTCCTTCTGCTTCTGCACACAGCGATGTCCTCAGCTCGGTGAGCGCGCCGCCGCCATACATGATAGAACCCTTCACACCAGCGCCCGCGTTGGCGGCCGCTCCAGCTGGTTTCTTGAGTCCTCTGCATCTGAACAGTACTAATTTTGCGCCCACGAGAGCGGTGGATACCGTCGCTCCCAGTCAGGTGTTCCCCGTTCAACACTCTAACATTATTCACCCAAACAACATGTCTAATGCTTCAACGAGTTCCATTTTCACAGCACCAGAGCGCAGGATCATATCGCAACCGCGGAGGAAGGACTCGTATGCTGAGGCCGCCCGCAGGGGTTTAAATTCAACGCAATCCGCGCGGCAACACTATTAATCACGTTGTGATAAATTCTGGTTATCTTTGATTTTAACACCCGCCGCCCCCTTCTTTACATCGGTCGATATTTGGGGTATGACTATACGCCGATTATCGTGATAGATTTTGGATCAACACCTTAGAGGATTTTCCAATTATCCGGGAGATTTGTCTTGATTTTAGTATTGATCTGCACTCATTCTCATTTGGACTGGCATGTTCCCCATAATGTGTTGTTCGGTATTTCTGCTTGTACGTCCCCATAGTCTAGAACACGTTATTCAAAGACTCACGAGATAGAGAAACGACCAATTCCGCAACTCCGCCACTTTCTTCTTGCTAACCGCCAGCGCAGCGCCATGGATTTTGCGACGGAACAATCTTTCAGCGGTACGGAAATCACTCGATTCCGCAACCGCTGAGGGTGAAGGCAACACAGGAGTTATACGGTCAGAGCTGTTTGAAGCATCCTTATTAGGCACCCGTCACCTTCGACTATTGATTGATATATTGGGGGGCTATTTGACCATAGCTCGGCGCTCAGGCCGGTGGACTGCTTCTGAAGATTTTGATCTGCCAAAAGGAACTGCTGATTGGTGGTCTCCTATATTAGGGAGGGATCATATCATATCTAGGTAGGAGTGGCGTTCCTTATACCTCCTTCAGAGAATATCACATCCCCCTATAGAGCTAAACATACGAAAGGGAAGCTTGGCCTCCTTGTAATTCATCCAAGAAAAGCCTGGTACCACATGCATGCACAAGCACACCCATATCTACTATCGGGTGTGTATTGCAACGCTGAAAACGGAAAAGTGGCGTTGTTGACTCAAAGGATCCACGCGTCAAGATAGGATTTCTCGAGGGGCACGGGCTGTGGGCCGGTACTTCCGGACGCCAGTCGGGGGGAAATTGATGAGCCTTTCGTTGAGATGGGAGTAACTAAAGTTGGACGTTGTTTGCTTGAAGCTTGCTCCCAAAGCTCAATTCAACTGTAACAAGCGGATTCAAGGTGATGCAGAAGGAAGCGGTTTGTGAGTGGATAGCGCACGAATTTCAACTTATTATGATACAATATTTGCTTGCACGGTAAGTGCAACTGCCGGCGGCGAAACACACCATAACAACTGAATCACGCGTCCATGACACAAGCTCGCTTCAAAGTCCGTCAGAACGCAAGTGTGTGTTCTGCCTGGCCGAGAAACCAGAATGATCAACCTGGATCATCGGGGCATAAAGTGGGAGCTGCGGTTGCCTTAGGGGCTACGACCCCCTTTATGGGAGCAGCATGCGTGCACACGAGAGATAAGGCAGATATCCTGTGCAAACGCATGGTCGCAAACACCGCCCAATGCCCATCTCGGCGTCAAATCAAATATATGGTAAATTTAAAATGGTGTCCATACGCAACTTTTGAAGGTGCCCAATCCGTCTGTCTCAACTATGTTGCCTCATTCTCAATTCATTCATCATTGCATGGAGAGTCCTGCAAAGTACTTATTTGAAATGGGGGGCCCGCGCTTACACTTCACATTCCCCTTCAACTAGGCGCGATACAGGGCCTTTCGTACTTAGAATTACGATGGTCGAGAGACAGACTTTCTCTCGCCTTCTTTTGAACTTTCCCTCCTATCTTATCCTTTGGTCTATATCCTTCCTGTTCCCATCTCCCCAACAGCATGAAGGCACATCCCACCGAAGCTTCCCGCTCCGAGAATCGTCGAAAGGTATACAAGAAACCCCGCAATCCAAAAGCATGCACTTGGTGCCACCAAAAGTATGTCGACAACGATAATGGGATGAGAGCAGAACCTAAAATCCCAATTTTAACACAGTAAGCGCGAATGCGATAGGAATTGGGAGTCCGATAAGAAATGTTCGCAATGTGAGGGTTGGAACTCGGAGGTGCGTCACGCTCGTTATTTTCAACGCCGCACTCACTCACCAATCGCGAAGTGCACTCCACACCACCCCAAGTCTCGGAAATCGAAGAAGGGGGTGGACACGACAGGCATCTCGTACCCCGCCATTCCAGAAGTCCCACAGGCTGAGCCACATTTAAGTATGTATGATGGTCCATCACTTCGCCACTCATTGATCACATAATTTATCTTTTGAAGGCATCGATCTAGCCAGTGGGGAAAGTCCCCATTATGGGGGTTTCGAACAACCCCCTGCATGCAACGTGCCGCAGAATATGTCAATGGCCTCGGCCATTGAGTGGGCAAATCTCTTCTTTGGTGGCGTTTTCGATCAAAGCCGATTCAAGCAGCGGTCGTGGCTCCCAAGAGACGTGGGTGATGACCACGAATATTTTGGTATAATGTTGCTCCGAGTCCTTGATCTCTTTGGCGAGGAAATTGGGGGAGACAAACTTAGGAAGGCCACGCAGGCCTATGGGGAGGAGTCCGCCTTGCCAACTCTGGCCACCGTTATGGCCACCATGATGCTATCGCATCAGCTGCCTAGCTCGAGGCACCAGTTTGGTGAATAAAATCTCTCTAGCTTTTCCTCTACCTCCCTTAATGTCCTCACTAGCAAATGATCTCCTAAGCAAGTTGTTCTACTCAGTGTGTGAACGGCGGGTTGCTGATGATGTGATGAACTCCAACCACACCAGACGCCGCGTATGGATGTTCGTGGCCCTCTTTGTGTCCATGTATCTTATCGCCGACCATCTCATAGGGTTAGATTCCTGTGACGAGCACACCTTCCTGAGGAATGTGGCTCGGCATAAGATTAAAAGCCTCCTGAGCAAAGTCCGCGCCCTCGTACGTGCTCGACTATGATTCCTTGGTTCACTCCAAACTGAGGCCTTGTAACGTCTGACCTATAGGCAAAGGAAAGGAACTTCAAGTTGCGGATCCACTCAAACCGTGGAACGACCCAACGTCGGCCATCCGGGTCGCCAAGGCGTGGGAAGAAGTCTCAGCCTGCAGCTTCCATGCAGGGTTCACCTGCTAATGGGTTGGATTCAGTGAATTCCGTATTGCCATTACCATCGACCAGAGGTGGGCCATCATACCGGCCTTTGCCCTCCGGTTCGCAGGGTTTCGTAGGCCCCTCCAACGACGTCAACAGTAGTGCAGCATACCAGGAGCCTCCTTTTCAACGCCCCACGAACGCCCCCCTGGCAGGGGTATATCATAATGACGATGTTGACTTCGAAGACGATAGCACCCAACACCCCACATTCGGCCAAGATACCCGAAATCCTGATGGGCATTCACTCCCAGAGCAATTTCCGAATGCGACTTTCCAGTCCCCTACACACCCCGTCGGAAATTCAAATCCTTCCTTTGGACGGGATCACGAATATAGGCCGAATGTTAGACAGTCTAACTCGGCTTCCCCTAACTTTCCACGCCCTGTTCAACATCAAGGTCTATCATTCCCGCTGTCCGCACCAAGCACATGCCAGCAACCTTGGGCCCTCGCGCACGATCCTGTACATGGTACGGAACACACACCAATGGATTATAGTGGTGGAAGTATTGGACCGCAGATGGGGTGTCCAAACACAAGTTCATGGCACCTTCACTGGAATGAGGCTGGGGGTCGAAACGGATAACTGCGCAGACACGTCGTTACGACCATTTCCCCACGCTCGTTTGTCGAGTTTGAGGTCCACTCCCCAAGTTAGCAGGTAGACTAAGAAAGGATATGTTCCATTTCTACGCGTTTCCATTTTGACTCCTTTGATAGTAGTGGTTATGGACAATTTTGCTTCGGATCCTGTTCACGTTGTGAAGCAACGCCATTCTCCTGCGACAGTCGCGGATTGGCTAACACAAAAGTTCCTTCAGTGAACACCTCTATAAGCTCCCAAGATACTTTGGGATGCACGATAACGATGAATTGGTTCTGGCGTAAGGAGATCGATGCGGTGGGGGCCAGCCGTCTTTACGGATTTATTGAAACTATGTTCTGTCGAAGTCCCAGCAAGCTGGCGGGAATACACAGTGGCTAGGGCATGGTCAACACTGCGGCGCTGAGCACAGGGTGTGTGGAACTTTTGTAGAGCGATAGTGTAGCTGGGAACTAGCCCGAGCAACGATATTGCCTGGACGCTTGGGCTCCTACTTTTTCCATAGACATGCGGTTCACACGCAGTAGAAAATCACTGGTTCAAAGTCCAGACCTCCAGGCAACAACGGGCGGGACTCGAGGCCTCTTCCCTTACGGCACGAGAATGTCCCGGGGGGTCACATGTAACAGACAATACAAGATCAGTGGTTTTCAGATAGGATCTGGATATCTGATGGTAATTTGGGTGCGCCTGGTCAATGTGCGCTGGACCGTAGATGGGGCGATCGATCTTGAATGGATAGTTCGTTGTGTACCATCATATGATTTATTTGTCTCCGCTAAATTTTCACATTCTTCTGGGCCCATGATCTACGCGTTTCCTCAATTGTGAGGAAGCGATAAGGGGCATGTACTTAGTTTCCTTTGTTCGTCCTGACATTATGACACAAGCATGCCTCTGACACTACGTGCTGTTTGCCGGAACTGTAGTGCACATGCTAAAGCTAGGTTGCTTAGCCCTGAAACTTCATCATGAGTGCTGGCCACCAGTAGGTCTAGTTGTTGAACGGCATATCTTCGTCGCTTACAGTCGCGGTTGCGATCACGTGAATTATGGGCCGATTGACGATTGATCGAACGGGGACATGTGCTGTCTGCAAGACATTTGTCCTGACCAACTCGGAGGGCGTCCCCTCGTTGGCGCGGGTACAGCTTGACCAGAATTGGACGTTATTTGCGACCAACCTTTGCGAGCCCAGAGTAGCGTGAGGGTGAGAAGTCCTTGGCAGATCAGCCGAAAGTTTCAGCTAACTGATCGTATTGGGCGCTTGATTGCTTCGATGCGACAGTAACACAATGAAGCGCTTGCAAGCCCATTTTGCGCTAAGCAGTTACAAGGTAATTGAGTATGTTCTGCTTGGTCCAGAGATCATGAGACGACAGAATGATCACGTAGGCACACAAAGTGAAGGCAGGGGTTCATTTAGGGGTTCATTCAGTAGACGCACCGAGACACGAGGCGACCCGTGCGATTGGGCGTTTGAAATATTGGCCATCTTGCGACAACTCAAATCTATCCCCCTGGGCCGGTTCGTCTTCCGTAGTCTTTTCCCTATTCATCGTCCAATGGATTTGGGCAAGGGTTAACGGGGGTGGGGCTGAGCAATTCAATTTAAAGAAACGCGCGTCTGTGCTTTTGCTTGAGGCGCAATATGTTCCGCTTTCCGCACTTCCGCCTGAAGTAGGGCCAATTGAACTTGAATCAGCTTCGTCCTTATGCCCTGTCCAACGTTCTAGTTTCTCATCTTTCCTCCCCTGCACTTTCCCGACTGTATGGAGACATACCCGCCTGAGGGTTCACAACAACCGCGCAGGTACAACCGCGCATGCTGTGCTTGCCGCCGCTCGTAAGTAACTCGCTATCACAGGTCATGATGGGGTTGGAGGGGAGACGAGTACTGACATCCTGCCTCGTACTCAGTCGGGACAAACGTAAGTGCAACAGAAAATGGAATATCGAAGGAGGGAGATGTTCTAAGTGTGAGAAGTTGGGGATTGATGTACGTCAAGTTTGCTGGATCGAGCCAGGTTTCGTACTAACGATCGAACAGTGCACTAGACAGTCGCCTAAACTTCGTGCATCGAGAAACCGGATGAACGCCGCTAATACTCCCGCTCGTGGTCATCTCATGAACTTCGCTCGGCCCCTGTACTCAGGTGTGACAGCCCATTTTTCTTGCCATCCTGATTCCTCATATTCTCTGGGAATTCCGGCAGGCCCGACTACTCGAGACCATGATCGGGATTTCCAGAGATCTCCTGCAGATAATGTACTGCCGGATGCCGGAATAGACGAGGGGATCCAATATGCCAATTTCCACTTTCCTGGTATTTTCCACCAAGAACGATTCAACCAACGCTCTCAACACGATAGAGATATGAATAGCGACGATCATGAACACTTCAGTGTGATGTTGTTTTGCGTCATTCGTCTCTTTAGCAAGAACCTTGGAGAGGAAAGATTCAGAGAGCTCCTTGATGTTGCGGAAGGAGCCTATGGGAGGGAGTTTGAGACTCCAACTCTCGCCACTGTTATGGCTACCATTCTGCTCTCGTGGTTGCTGCCCCGAAGGTCGAAGCAGCACATTCGGTTTGGTGAATATGCTCTGAATTTGAAACTTTATGGCCCCCCTAACTTATGTGCTCAACAGCAAAAGATTTGCTAGGCAAGTTGTTTTTACTCGGTGCACGCGGACCGGCGAGTGGCTCACAGAATAATGATCAACGCTAATTCCATCAGCTATTGCCCGTGAATGTCTGTCCCACTGCTTCGCATCCATCATCCCGCAGCGCTGACCACTTCACAGGGCTAGATTCATATGGCGAGCGCGAGTTTCTGAGGAGTGTACCTCTCTTCAAGATCTGCCACCTACTGGACAAAGTCGGTGATTTGGTGTGTCAGCGGATAACAGTGCCTCCAGTAGTTTGCAGCTGAATCAACTCCATGCTGTTTAACCTCTAGACCAAGAACTTTCATGTTCACCATAATCAGCAAATGACCCAACCCCTATCTTCCTCACCCGTATCACCGAAGGGGCAGGGATCGCTTACCTATACGACAGTTCTTCCACAGCGTAAAACTATTAGTCCGTCAGGCCCAACGAGTTCTGCATCGGCATTGACGGGGTGGTCAGCACCGGCTGGACTTTCATTTCAGGCTTTCCTTTTGGATTCACAGGGTTCCAACAGCACCACGCTGTCCTCCGTGCCTCCGCCACCCATGCCAACGATTCAGGGGGCGCCATTTCCAAGGACATATTGTGACGGTAATGTTAGTTTCCTCGGCCAGCAGTCTTCGTTCAGCCGACTGAGCCATGGTTCTGGGGAGCACCCTAACTATCCACCACTTCCGGCATCGTTCCCCAATCCCGTGCTCGAACCACTTACGACACGTCCCGTAGAAAGTTGGGGTTCATCCCTTGCATTGAGTGGTTCAGTTCCAATGGCCTCCCCCAATCACCATGTTCGATACTCTGCCTTGCCTTCCATTGGGGTTACATATACTGTTCAGGACCCAAGCCCACCGTCTGAATCGCACCAGCAAACCTTGGAAGCCATGTATAGCCCCTATGGTACGACACAAGTGCTCGCGGGACATAGCGGAGGGATGGGGACACAGGCGGGACCTTGTTTGGACACAACTCCATTGGGTATTCGAGGTGGTATGCTCCTTGGATCATTGAATGAGGCTGGATGTTAGAACCGGTGTTCTTGCGTTATGCCTCCCTGCTCGTATTCAGTTTGCACCTTACTCCGGGTAGACAGACCAACAAAGGATATTTATCATTCATATTCGTCAGATTTTTTGTTTTCGTGATTGACACATTCGCCTCTTGCGATGGTTTCCCTTGATACATAACAGCCGGTTTTGTCATATTGTGTGGTAACGCCCGCGTTCCCATGATATGGAAGTACTCTTGGTGAAGTGAGGGGGGCTTCTTCAAGTTCATAACCTCGAGAAAGTAGTTCTGGCACTGATGCATTAAGTGCAAGCGCTGTCTATGGGGTCATCTGTGTTTCATGCATACCAAACCAGCACCGAGGTTCAGTGGGCCTGCCAGCAGGAAGATACAGCCCGCCGGTGCTATGAAGGACAGTGAACATCGGGAGAAGGGGCGACTAGAGCTTGGAACTTTAGTGAAGGGCGGACGCGACCTAGCCTGGAACGAGCCTGAGCGACGTCGCTGCTTGGACGCCTGGGCCTCTGTCATCTTCGCCAATGTGCAGCTCACTTCCAGAGGCAGATGCCCAGCTCAAAGCCCAAGCCTCCAAACAACGAAGAGACTTAAGGTTGCTGCAGCGTCGTCACGATATGAAAATGTCTTAAGAGGCGGACATATGATGTCGTGTCGGCAGCCCTCATATATGATCGATCTAGTTAACAGTGGTGGCCTGTTGCTAGTGGGCGTCTTTTGACGCGCGTTGCATGTCGTTGTTGTTGAACTCTATTTTGTTACCTGCGTTGATACGTGGCAGTGCGGCCGTCCGAAACACACTGTCTGGTTAGGCAGGACTCAGCCTCTATGAATTCGTAACATTCGATAGACTGACTGGTTAGTGTGGTCGGGGTGAAGAAGTTTTCTAGTTTGTGGCGTCGGGGTGTCTGGCTGTGTGGGTCTACAGTGTTCATGCTCCTCTGTATCTCCTTCGTGTGCTCCAGGTCGGCAGCGCTCTCCTGCTCCCTCGGATGGTGCGGCGTGTTGGCCGCTCCTTTTGTGGATGGTGTATGATTTCTTGATGAACTTCGCCAGCCTGCGGATGCCTTTCGGTTTCCTCATCAGCGTCGTGAGCCTGGTCTGGCGCGGCGTCCTCGGCCCAGGATGTTCCGCGTTGCCGTTATTGCCCGAACGATGGATGCTGAATGAATTGACATGATTGTATTTGAGTCTGCCAATTTCCGCACTCATTCGGGGTCGTGCTGCACTGATTTACGCACCCTACTCATTGTCCAGGGGAGGAAGCAACGAGAAATACTGTGCTCTTACATGGCCCATTGACGCGTAACATAACGCGGGCCTAGGGGTTGAATGAGTATTTATATAATATCACGGATCAAGCGATAGAAAAGAAAAGTGCGAGAGGCGGTGATGCGCAATTGGCCTAGAACTATAAGGACGACGCCAGACGGGCGTCTTGAAATCCTACAGCTAAATATATATGGAGGTTCAGTTTTGAATTATGTATCTGCAAATATTCGTTTTCGATTACAAATAAATACACATTGGGAGATCGAGTAAAAGGATATTTTGATTTTAAATTTATCGAAGAAGCAATGTAAATTAGACCTTTGGGCCTGTTCGAAAACGAGTCGACATAAATAAAAAAATAGTCGCTTTATAAAAAAAAATAACTGGTGGACGCCGCCTGACGCGGCAGAACCCGCTACTCAGCAGCGCTGAAAAATCATTCGGTTCCGTATGGACTTTACATCCAAGAGAGAAACAGCTAGGTTATATGTGCGGGGGTAAAGGACCTTGTCAATTTTCCCATTCAATCAGGAGCCTCTAAATCTACAGGACCTGCTACAGAGTACATGTAGCGGGAATTGTCGCTTTATTAGCAGGGTACTTTGAATCGTGTACAAGCTCACGCCGCAACCTCGAGTAGTCGCAGCGTACGTTGATACCCCAACTTCAAACATTGCGCAGTCACTTGATTGTTGCTTATGGTCGCAGGTTCTGGATGGGCTGGTTCATCAATTGTCACCAATCAAATATTATGCTAATTGTGAGAGCGCCAAGACGTTTCCGTCTTCCCGAGACCTAGCCACATCATTTTGCAGGGACCGCCGGGCCCAGGTCGGTCTTTCTCTCGTCCTGAATCGGGAAACCAGCCGCGATTCAACTGCAAGTAGTCGTCCATGGTTGTTCCTCCTAGCGTCAGCGGGTGGGACTGCGTGTGGATCTGCACAGCAGCAGGTGGGTGTTCAGGGTGACGTGGAAGCGAGTGAGGTCAACCTAAGTATCTCAGTAGTTACTAGTAACCGGTTGCATAACACACTTGCTTGCTTTTACAGGACAGGCACGCGGGAAATGGAACGCTGTGCACCCTAAGCAGATAAAGCGCGCTTCCGTGACGCGTCTGTAAGCTCGTTTAGTTAATTACAACATAGGTGAGTGTGCTCTGCTTGGTCCAGAAATCATGAAACGCCAGAATGACCAATACGCAATATAGGCGAGCAAGACGGATGCAGAGGTTTTTTCTGGGCGGTGCTTCGCTCAGTGGATACAGCATAGGCGCCTTCGCGAGCAGATATTTGAAAACACCTTGTTTTGGTCTGCCTGAAAAATTGAAATTGAATCGAAGACCCTCCCATTTCGGCGCCAGACGCATTTCCGCTTTCCTCGATCCGCTACTTATTGTGCGGATCTGCCTACTGCGAAGCAGTCAAGGCTTCTGAACGGAACTGAAACGAGATGCGTAGCCTGGTTGAAGCGTAATTGTTCTGCTTCCGTATCGCGATTACCCTCACATAAGATAGATGATTCTTTCTTTCACCTTCCCCCAGGATTCAAGTTTGCCTCCCGCCATCTTCTGTTTCCCTGGTTGTCGCCATCAGCCTATAGTATGTCTGCGTCTGCAGAGCCTTCAGAAATGCCTCTGCCGGAGGGTTCACAGAGGCGCCGCAAGAACAACCGCGCATGCTATCCTTGTCAGCAAGCGTAAGTAACCCACCATCGCTGACAACGATGGAGATGAGGAGAGAGCACTGCCCACTAATATTCTCTCTGCCTCAGTCAGCGGAAATGTGACAGAGACTGGGAAATTGAAGGAGGGAGCTGTTTGAATTGTCTGAATTGGGGGACTCGTGTATGCTGTTGGATTGAGCCAAGATTCAGCGCCATACTCACCCAACAATTATAAAGTGCATCAGGCTGGCGCCTAAACCTCGAACCTCGAAGGATCGGATGAACATGGCCAACACCATTCCTTATGCTGCTCAAGCTGAGCCGCATTTAGGTGCGAGGGCCCGTCGTTTTTTTTTATTTGTGAATTCACGACAACCCTTTGGAGATAATGTGTCACAGAATACCGGATTACGAAAGGGCATTAACTATGCGAACCGCCACTTTCCTGGTGTTTTCAACGAACAGCGATTTGTGCAACGCTCTTGGCTCTCAAGAGAAGTGAGCTCTGACGATCATGAACATTTCAGTCCAATGCTGCTTCTCGTCTTTCGTCTCGTAAACAAAGATCCCAGGGAGGATGGCTTCAGGGAGCTTCTGGACCCTACCAAAGAAGCTTATGGGAAGGAATCCGAGATCCCAACTCTAGCCACGGTTATGGCTGCCACTTTACTGTCGTGGTGGCTGTCTAGATCGAAGGATCACTTTCGCTTTGGTAAATACGCCCTTGAAATCTGAAACTTTCTCATTCCTGATCCGTGTCCTCAATAGCGAAAGATCTTCTCCGTCAGTTGTTTACTTAGTTGCGTGCGCATCGACGAGTTACTAACAGTGACGTGATAAATTCGAACCACATCAGATAACGCACAAGGATGTCAGTGACCCTTTTTTGTTCCCATGTAACTTACCGCTCACCATCTCACAGGGTTAAGTTCGTGTGACGAGCGCTTTTTGTTGAGGGATGCGTCTCGCGACAAGATCGACCGCCTCTTGGATCAAGTCCGTGCTCTCGTACGTCATCGGATAGTAATTCTTTGGTTTGGTTCGTGATTGAGACTCTGCGACGTCTGACCTATAGGCTAAGGAAGCGGGTCTTGGGTCGGGTGTTCAGCCAAATCACGAGATGATCCAGCGCCGCCCATCCGCCTCGCCAAGGCACAAGCAGGAGTCCCAGCCTGTCATTGTGAAAGCTCCTGCGCAGAGTGAAACGATCAACTCGACTAACTTAGGGGTTACAGTGCCGCGAGATCAGCTGAATTTCATACCACCTGCGGAACAGTTCCTATCATTATGGATGGAAGGGCCTGCACCAGCTGGACCCTGGCGCCAGCTTCCTCATCCCAATTCTCCGGATTTCGCGGGCCCTTCCAACGGTTCCAACACCATCCAGGTGGACCCGGCGTCCCTGCTTCCTTCATCATTTGTCACAGGAGTCCCGAATCCCCTTGCAGGAGTATATGATGACGGTATCGTTTGCCCCAGTGCCCATGACGCGCAGCAGCCTGCATTCAATCAATGCGCCCCCAATTCTGGCGGGTGTCCTACTATACATTCACCGCTTCCGGCACGGGGTCCAAGTGCCGTTGCCCAACAGGCAATGACACATAGCGTCGGAGGGACGGGTGCCTTCGTTGCATCAAATAATGGATATCAGCAAGTTCCCAGAAACTCCCCTCGCAATTACCCCACCCCACCTTTCATACACCTCGCTCAGCATTCAAGCCCATCGCGTATGCCACATACACAGAATCCACACCACCAAAGTTGGGCTGCCACGCACACCTCTGCCAGTAATATGACACAAGCGCTGACAGGGCATAACGGAGGGGTTGGGACGCAGATGGGACCCTACCCCAACGCAAATCCAGGCACCAGTAATGGGATCAGGTGGAAAGGAGCTGGTGGTCACTGGTAGAGTGGCCTAGCATACACATGTATTATCGTGATTATTGCCCCCATACACATTCGTAGGATTTGCAGCTTATCCGCTCTCGGTAGACGGACCAACAAAGGATATATATGTTCGATCCACTTGTCTTTGTATTTGCATTTTGTTTCTCGTTTTACCTTCATGTCACTATGTAATCTTAGGTTGCTCTTTTGGCCGCGATGAGGAAGAATGATTCTAATGCAAGATAATTGATAACGGGAGTTAGAAAGTTCGGTAAAGTCTCTGTTTTGGAACTGGCCCGGATGACGTCGCTGCTTGAGTCATGTCAAATTTCTGCCGACGTGCAATTCACCTTCAACATCCAAATCTCCAAGTGACTACAACTTTAAAGACACGCGACAGGAAGGAGTGTTGGATGGCCGTCTTCAGAAGCCGCACGCATGGGTGGCGGGTCATGAATTCAAAACCGTCCCGTAATCTGTTCGGATTAACTATGGCATGACGGAGGTCAAAATCGGCGGCAAAAGCATAGGAGTAGTGACGGGAGGGTGGTGGGATTCCCGGGTAGCTCCGAGTCCTGAATCCAACTCTAGCGCGAATCGGGGACCCCGGGCCTTTTGTTTGTAGTGAGTGGGACCAATTCATGTCTGAGATATTATTTAAAACTTCTAAGGCATTTAATTGTCGCATTTTTCATGTATTCCCCTTTTTGCCATTCATAGATCCACCGCTATACGAACAGCCAGCAATTGCCGAAAACTTCAACTCTGCTTCTGTCCCCTCATGGTTGGGAGTTCTGCACATCCACAGTTTCCCAGTATCCAGCTTGGAGCACTCGCCATTTCGATCTGACTTGCTCATCGAATCCAAGTATCAGGTACAGAATGGAAGTTTCGAGGCAAGGCCATTCCTCGCAGAGCACCCTGGGCACCTTTTCTAAACCACTCTAACATCCCTCTTTTGGGGCCTCTGATTCTCTGCGAGATAAAAAGGGAATAGTCTGACCTCTTCCGTTTTTTTTTTTCATCTCTCGCTCTCTTTTATTCTTCACCCCTTTGCCCAACTCCCAAAAACTATGTCCAATAGCCCTTCGGGAACGTCTCCGCTGGGCGTTCGCGAAAACGCCGCAAATACAACCACGCCTGCCTTACTTGCCGCCAATCGTAAGTGGCTTGCCATCGCCGATAAGACGGGATGGGGAGCAGGCACTGAAAAAATCATTCCAATTCAGGAGGCGTAAGCCCAGGTGCAACAGAGACTGGAATATCGGAAGCGCAAGCTGTTCAACCTGTCAGAAGTCGAAGGTTGATGTATGTCAAATCTCTTAGACGGAGTGAGGTTCAGCGTCACACTCATTCAATCATCGAATAGTGCATTAGGCCTCCCCTAAACCTCGAGGAATAGCGGGTATGAACCAGTTGTGATGGCCCCCCAGCATCCAACGTACGAGACCACCGTCTGCACCATCCGTTTTGACCCCCCCGGGAAATCTGGGTCACAACGCACAGCACAAGCGCCCACGGAGTATAACAGAAGGTTGGGAGCACAGACGGGACCCTGCCCATTTGCTCCAAGCAGTACATCCTTCGGGTCCTGGAATTGACCCGAATGTTGGAACCGGTGTACCTGCAGACATGTTCTCGTGCTTGCCGCCCTGCTCGTGGCCTGCCCCCAGCAGACAGACCGACAATGGTTGTTCTATCCGTTCAGATTTTGTATGCATAAGAATCCTTGTTTTCCTAGTTGATACATTGACTTGCGATACCGGGCGCTTTTCCTTTATGTCAATTCGTTTTATGCTAATACTCATATTCTACATCGACTGACGCGAAAGTGCCTTCAGCAGAATAGAAGGACTTCCACAAGAAGATACAGTGGCGAGACGGCAGTCAATACTATGGCAGACACTCAGTCTAGGGAGGAGTAGGAGGTTCGCAAATTAGGAAAAGGGTGAGAAGGGACTAGCTTGGACGTCGTTGCTTAGACACCTAGGATTTCACATTTCCTTGGCCGATGCGTTGCCCGCATGCAGCAGCAAATGCCTCGTTCGAAATCCAAGCCTCCAAGCAACGATAAGCAAGACTCAAGGTCGCTAGGCCATTTCAACAAGACAGAAATATAAGATGTGTGTACTTTGGAGCATACCAGTCGTGACCGGTTTTAGGGGCCGCGGCACACCCAACAAGCGTTTCGTGACGCGCGGCTGCATGTGGGAAAAACGCATGGCTGTGCTCCGCGAGAATCTCGGATCCAAATGGGCTCGGACTGTGGGTCCAATAACTACACCATAGTACAGCTGATATTGTTGTGCGCGTTGTCTATTTCCATCTTAAACCACTCAGCCGTAGGCGGCTCGGCGGCTTTACGCCGCTGGAAGACCGCTCCGCGGTAAATTTCATGACGCTGACAGTGAGCGTCTCCCGGGGTGAGATTGGCAGGGTAAGTCCCCTATCTCCACTTGAACCTTTGGACCACACTAGCTGTTCTAGTACATTCCATCATGTACATAGGTAGACAAAAGAACACATTACGGGACAGAAAGATCCACCAGACTGAATAAAATCAAATACCCGTCAACACGAACCAAGTATAAAACTGTATCAACACAAGAGAACGATCAAGTCTGATCTGGACTCTTCACTATAATTCAGCATCGCTCGCACTGCGGATGTAAGTGGGAAAGGATCACATCAAAGATAATAGTATTACCACAGTCTCGCGGATTAATTATAATTCCGCAAGGATTATGCGAGATTCAAACCCCTACGGGCGATCTCAGCGTACGAGTACCTCCGGGGAGGTTGCGCTGTGGTTCCGTATTCTGTTGCGGGGGGACCGTAAACTGTTGAAGCATTAACTACTTGGAATGAACGGCATTACAGTGCTGAAGGGGGAACACTTGACCAGGGACAACGGTGTTTGGTGTTGTCATGGAATTGTTCGGTTGGGTGAGATGGAAAGGGCCGGCTGAGGCGGCCGCCAATGCATGCGCTAGCGTCGAGAGTCCTATCGCACAAGGCAGTGGCGCATCCACCGAGCTGGGGGTGAGAACACCGCCATGTACGAACGCAGGAGGACTGCTCGATCTAGGTATGACGAGGTTTTCTATACCATGCATTCCTGACGGCGCGCTGGCGCTAGGCTCGTCCATCTCAGCGGTACCACCAAATTCATGTCTAAAACGCAAGAATTGTCAGTGAAACGGGAAACGAAATATGAAGACAATGGCTGACGATTGACGGGGAGAAACTTGCTCGGTGGGCATACTGCCGATTGGTTCAGCTGTATGGAAGCTCGCTGGAAGCTCGGCGGTCACTATTTGCTGCGCCACAGGGTAGGGCGCACCAGGGCATTGATTCTGAGTATTGGAAGAATCCTGAAGAACAAGACTGTTTAAAGTCGGCTCTTAGCCGTGATTGATAACTCACAGATTTTACAAGGCCGCAAGTCTATGCCGCAGCATCACAACCGGAACGTTCCCGGGTCCGTCGTGCTCGTTCAGCCCATTCAACCCTTAGAACCGGGCCGTAAGGCGAAGATGAATGTTATGCATTGTAGACGAAACTCACACCAGTGTGAAATTACTAGGGTGGTAGTAATTATTGCAGCCAAGGCAGCGTCAGTATATCTATTCCGATGGTTTTGTCAGAAGCCACACGCACCCAATAGGCCTACAGAATTGTCAGTATGCTTTTGCGAGAACTAACAAAATCACGAGCCTTTGCTACAAGTTGGATTGTGCGACCGCATGTAACAACTGAGCAGGATCGCTCCCCATATGGTTTCCAAAGTTGGATGGAGGAATTCCCTCCCCAAGTACGACATTGTGTCGTCCTCGAGTTTTTGTAGTACCTCAGGACTTACAAAGGGGCGTAACTGGGGCAAAATAACCGTGCAGTGAAGGAATGGATTTAAACCCTCCGAACTGGCTGCGGTATCCGACAATAGAGTGTCTTTAAATGTCCCCCAAGCAGGCGCCGGGAGGAGTCGATTGGCCTCCAAGGTCCCATCCCGTATGCATTGTTCATACTGATACTCGGTGAGCGTTCGAGGAGGAAGCGGCAGGGATTCGAACGCTGGATACTTAGCAACTGGGGATGCCCGGGATCTAGAAGAAGTCACGGGAGCGGAGGCCGCACCTTTTGGTAATTGCTCCTTGCACTGCAATGGCAGACGGAGGATCAGGGAAAGGGGAGGAATTGGTAAATACATAATTACCTTCAAACCCCTTGAATGGCATCTTACACACGGGTTGCTCTCGCTCCATGGGGCAGTTCCTACCCTCAGTTCACATCTCTGGTGGCTGCGAAGAAATGCATATCTTAAAAGAGAATCACTGATCCGCAATAGCCGATGACATGCCTCTCCGAGCAACCTCTACAGGCTACCGACGCATATGGACCTCTTTTCGTCGTCGTCTTGCCCATAGAGTAGTTGATTTTCCAGCGTTTGAACCCTCCTTGAATCGCTCTTATAAAGCCCACTGTGGGGCCTATTCCATTCATACGCAAATGAATCAACCCAGTGCGCCACATAGCCCAGATCCCAGAGTGGACAAAATGAGGGAATTATTGAGCACCGGATTCAAGGCGCCAAACTACACTCGATGCCAAGAAAACGTGCCGGTCCCCATAGCATATAAGCTGAAGGAGAGTCAGATGAACTCTGCCATGCGTCTGTCCACCAGTATGTACCAGGCTTCGATGGTTCGGCGTTGACGAGCGCCGGCCGACTCCATGTCATTGACCCGAAATTTAACAATGCAGTGGCTCACTCTTCCGGTAATTCATTCCATAGCTCACGGCCCCTCATAGCTTTTCGCCATCGTGACAATAAATTCGTGGTCATGGTGTATTGTTCCCAGAGGTCAGCGGCAAGTTTGAATAGCGCCCGCGCGCGACAATGCATAGCCCATTTGAATAATACCGCGCGCGCGCGCGCACTCATGACGGCAACGGCTTCCACGCACCGCCATTTAACAATATCAATGGCTTCTTGGTCCGCGTGGTTCACGCCAATATTCCGCATTTTCCGCACGTGTGCATTCATTGGCTTTCTCATCAGCCCGGTTCTGCCGCGCGGCTCAGTGCGCCACGAAATAACACCCTGTTTCTGTCAAAGGTATAAAGTTCGACGTCGATACTACACCTTAAGCGCTTGCGTTACTTGTCTCACTGGCGATTTCACAGCCGTAAGCCAGAGGAATGACTTCACGGTGAGTCTACCATCCGTTATTATTATTATTTATTTTTTTTCAGTCAAATTTGATCTTCTTGGTGAATCCGTGCAGAACTTCCACCTCACCAGATGGACCAAAGACTCGGCGGAGAACCGAACCATACCCCTCAGGCTTGACGCCTCGACGTGCGAATTCTCAGACTCAGTCTAATGCGGAAAATCCGGTAGGTTTGTTCGTGAGCAATCAAGTATACTGCGGAACTCACTCGAGCGGAGGATACACCTTCTGCGCATCTAGTCCCATATGTTCCGCACTGGGATCGTTACTTGCCACACAGCGATCTGGGCTCCAGTGAACATGATGCAGTTCTTGGCGCTTACTTTTCCCGCACATGTAGCTGGAATATGGTGGTAAACCCAACTTGTTTCCTCCGCGATTACAGGCAAGCGTTATCGCAGGATGTGAGTGGGGACATAGTGCATTATTCCCCCATGCTTCACAACGGGATTCTGGCCTTCGCATTGGCCTTCTCGTCTAATCAAGCACACCGGTCTCTAGAATTCCGCCAGCGGTTCGCCACGCAAGCCAAAGTTCACTTCGACACTGAATGTCAAACTCCGACTCTGAGTACTGTTCAAGCACTTGCTATCCTGTCTTGTTTTCACAGCGGGGCTGCGGAGTTAGGTATGTGCCCTTCTTGACAATGTATCAGCGCATTGTTTAAGCTCCGTTCTAAACAGTTCTCAGCTTCACATACTTAGGTTTGTTTTCCACCGGGTACAACGTGATTAAAAGCATTTAGACTCTCACTTTCACAGGCACGGCAATCCGTGTTTCCCAAGCTCGTAAGTCATTCCAATGGCCAATGGTAAGTTGTGACTGAAAGTCTCCTTGAGTAGTTAATCTAGAAAACATGAAAGTGGCAACTTCACCAAATGATATCGATTATCAGCGTGCTTGTATTTTCTGGAGCTTGTATTCACTCGTGCGTGTTTGCATCCTAGCCACTGGCTTCATGACATCAACTGTGTTTTCCAGGATAAATGCTGTAGTTTATATGTTGGGCGACCCCAGACCCTTTTCCCTTGCTTTGAAGGGCCGTATCAACCTCCTGGGGCTCCCTCAATTGACTACGGTGTGGATGTTGGCATGGAATGGTTGCAACCCCCAGTGCTTGGTGTTTCAGGACCACTAAATGCTGCGTTTATTTGGCACACTAAAATAATGCGTATCATTTCATCGGCCATGAAGCTTCTGTATGGCAAAAATGGTGTCTGCAATTGCATGATCGACATTCGCCATGTCGAGTATTTGAGGTATGCCTAGGGCCCGATCATTACAATCACACTCATAACCTCAGCACAGTGGACAGTTGGAACGATGGAAACGGGATCTGCCTGGTTCTCTTCGCATTGATGTGAAAGATCCCAATCTTCTTGTCACCCCTGAAGTGACAATGGTCAATCTTGTGGGCGAATGGATGCACATACTCCTATACCAGCCCTTTTATCAAGACCGTTCCAGCATTCGTTATGTGACCAGTTCCGTGCATCAGATTGGTTTCTCTGATCAGGATCATACGCGCGTCTCACAACTTCGTGATCAAGCATTCAAGACTGCCACACCCGCTGCTGAGCGGATCCTCATGTTGCTGAACAGATTTGACTCTCAACATGGCCTTGACAAAATGGACAATACCTCCGTTCAGATAGCCTATGTTGCGGGGAAGATCCACTATCTAGGAATCCTCGACAGCACTTCCGCCACCTATGGATGCACCCTCCCCAAAGATGGAATGATGAAGGCCATTCAACTCCTCAGGAGGATGGGCAGTATCTGGAAATCTGCGGTGGCATCAGCGAACAGACTCGAGGAACTGTACACAGCTGCTTGTAGGGATGCGTCAAGGGAAAACTCAACATCGTAAAGTGTCTGATATTCTTCGTGCTCCGAATTTGGCTCATTCGGTCTTCATTGTTACACAGTTCATTGTTGGTGCGACTCACACCAACAATAAAGAGTGAAACCACCGCCCTCAAAGCAGAGCCCGCGTAAGCAAATTAGGTGCACGAGAATCCCAAACACCAATGGATTTGAGTCATCTTACTCTCATGCAACCTCTTCCGTTGATTGCTGGAGTCCTGCCCACACTCATTGACCCAACATATCTCAGCTGAGAAGCAGCGCTTACGATTGTCGAATCCTTCACGATCTCACGGTGTTGACTGCAGCCGATATCCCGGTGGTTCTCTTAGCCTGCCCATAAAAGATTGGAAATTGACCCGAAACTTGTATACATCAGCACACTGACCTGAATGATAAGATCGTCGGCTTCAAATATTAATACTGATTCCGAGGCCAAACCGACCGCAGGGATTTCGGTACATCCGGCGTCGACGCTCCTATTTAATCCAACTTTGTTGGCAGTAGCTCTAACATACTTTGAAGCGACATCACGATTAAGATCTTGTCGAGCAAACAGACTTAAGAGACGACGGCTGGTAGGGAGGTGGCCTAAATATGGTGTTCGGCTCTTCGGAAACAAGACAGCGTTGTCGATAGCCCCAACACCTGTTCACGGGTTGATTGCGCACCCCAGCTGTTCAGACATGAAGCGGCGGATAAGTGTTGGCGATGAATGTTTTAGTGCCACGGTGCCCAAGCGGTTCCTAGAACAAGGCTAGGACTAAAACGGAACAGACTGTTCCGCGCATCTCTTGGAAGGGATGTGTGAGTTCTTAGGGCTTGGAGAGGGAGAGATAAGCAACTGAATTGTAATTTGAGAGGGAACACCATGAATGGAATGGATTCGGCGCACTCCGCTACAATACATCCTCGTTGGGCCCCGCAATCAAAGTCAGACTCAGAGGAATTGTGCGAACTCAACACGAATATTGGGCTGTTGTCTAGTGGCATCACGTAGCTGTTGCACTTTGACATTGTTCCCCCGGTTTTTTCGCACCGTTCGATGTTTGGATCTCTCTTCTTGCTCTGCAACTCTCCGTTGTGGAGTTGACGGCCAGGAACTAGTGCCCCCTAGAAAGCTGACCTAACAATTCATGGACGCTTGTGTGAAAGCTACGCCAGATCTCGTGGGACCGCTTTCGTCCTCGGCGGGCGTAGTTAACTTGACCTGGTGGGGGTCCGGTTCTGCGCCGGCTCCAACGCCACTCTGCTTGAGATCACTGACAATTTGGGAAGGAAGTCTTACCAGTCAACGTCAGTGAAACTGTCTCCTTCGGAGAGGAAATGACACGTGCGAATGACTCCCCTCCTTCGGAGGTGCTGTCATGCTCTGTTTCTGGGATGGTTCTCGAGAACCAGGAACAATCGGCCTTCGGTTTTTCTTCATGGGGACACGATTGTAGGTGGGGGGGGGAGCTTCCAGTTGCGTGCTTGCCCAGGTTGCGAGATGATTCAACGCGGTGCCGGGGTCTCGGGTCCCCATCGCAAAAGATCTTGTACAGGGCGCAACCGCCAATTCAAACTTACTTAGAGTAGAGATTAGTGCGCCGTGGGATCAGCTGGATTCCGCACCACCTTCAAGCATGTCCCCGTCGCCCTCGACGGGACCTTCATGCCAACTCCCGACCCTTTTGGATGCAGGCCTCAACCGCGCCCCACTACACGTAGCGCCCGCACCTCTTTTGCTGTTCATCACGACAATCCCGGACCCCTTGCAGGGGTATATGTCTACAGTGGCTCTCAGCAGCCTGCAGCGAATCCATGGACTCCAAACGGGCATCCTACTGACTATGCGTCTCCAGTGTTGATACCGTGATGTCTTGTAGGGAAAGATTGGGTCGCGTTTTTTTGAAGGTCAGTTTGGCGCCGAAGTTTCGATGGTTTTGTTGGTGGAAAAAGAGTGGTTAATATTATGGAAGATAGTAAGGCTGGAGCTCGCGGAAATAGCGGGACACAGCCTAGCTTGAAACCAGCGTGAGCAATAGCTCAGGTTTGATCTACTATTACTATTTCAGCTGATGTGCAGCTCACATCCGGCAGCAAATGACTCGCTCAAAATTTGCAGCGCCGCGAAAATGCCTCCAGCAATGTATTTCGCACGGTGCCAGTCCCTAGATATGTCTCGGTTTGGTTTAGGGGCCGCAGCAGGCCTAGTAGGCGTCTCGCGCTGCTACGCTGCAATCATTCCCAAAGCAACGACTGTTGGTCGATGTTGGTCGATGGATTGATTATTCACAATGGACATTTTTCTTTTCGCCCCATTGCTTGGGGAACCAGGTTAAATATTCAAGGCTGTATGGCGCGTAAACTCTCAGACTCGTAACAGATATCTATAATTGATAACACTATATACCTAACGTACTTACGGCCGTGTGTGTTCTACGCCAATTAAAAAACACATGAGTGATCTGTTATCACGAAAACACCTCTCACCTCAGACTCGTAACAGAGATCTGAGGGAGAGCTAGAGGGAGTCCAAAATTTTTATGCACGAATATCGCGCATTAGTGGGGCGTCACTCGGAGTCGTCCGAACAGGGAGAAAGTGTGAATGGTAACCACTGTTCCGCATACCACAAAGCTAGGGGTTTCGCGTTGCGGATGATGGATCGAATGTTGGAATTTCAACATCAGGAGGCAGGGACATTGATGCCTAGCTCGAGTTTCCCTTGTTTTCTTGGCAATGGTCCTCGCGTGATGTCCCTGATAATATGATAGTCGCCTGGCACCCCTCAGGCTTGATTGTACGCACCTCAAAATTAAGCCTGCCAATTTGCGGTACCGCAAAGTCATAAAAATTTACGATGGTGCGGTCTAGTCTCTTACATAGTATGGAAGCCACCGCTCATTCACTGCTGAGAGGTTTTAGCCTACTAAACATGTAGAATCGCTCCGTTCACCCGCTGTCATTTGACTTGGCATCACATTTATCAACAAGTAAGCATCGATCGCCGCCGCGGTTCTCAACAGATTGATCGGCGGCTGTCATTGATAATTAAGTAAAGCTAAGCGCAGGGATGATCTTGATATGTCTCTTGACTCACATGTATGAGCATGAACGTACTAGGGAGGTCATCCGTATCCGTCTCCGACCAATCAAGTACATCGTACTCTGAGCATTTGGCACAATCCTCCCTGATGCGATGATTTGGCAATGTTGAAAACGGAAAAGGGGTCATGATCTTCTATGGGCCCGGGGCATAGGGTTCCACTCGACTGCCGAGAGCTGCTCGGGGGAAATATATCGAGGTCGGCCCTTCCATCACTAGCGCTGTATGGATGGGCGCAAATCTGTCGCAGCAAGTGGGTTGAGGGTGCGATGGCAGCACCAGGTAATTGTATGTATGGAACACTGTAGGATTGCTTCGTTACTTAGAATTTATGGTGCCTGTTGCCCACGTGTTTCAAAGTTAGTAACAACAATGTGCGAGAATGATCTTCTTCATGATTTGACGCCGAAATCATGAGGTGCCAACCCACGGAACTGATTTTAGGAGGTCGTAGCACATGCACTGCGCACGTTGACAAAACATGCACCAAAGGTGAGGCATTTCTTGTAAATTAGACATCATCAGCGCTATTCAAATTCATCATTGCAAATGTTGGAGTCACAAAATGAAAATTGATTCCTTCGTAAACTCTCCTCACCAAGCGCCCGAGTCGAGGGTCGATCCCTCCATCATTGATGGACTCGTGTACAATAAAAGGCAGCTGGATCGAGATCAGACGCGCGCTTCCCTTTTTTTCCATCCCTTAAATCTTCTCTCTCCTGCTATTCTATTTTCACATTTTCCTTAAGACCCAATGCTCTGATCGGTTCAGTAAAAGAAAAAAAAAGGCAGCTCTCCTCTTCCTCTCAAGTCTTCAACTTTACTCCTTCCACCACCGCCCTCTACGTTCTATCTTTCCTCCAACACTATGTCCAGGAATCGTTCGGAAGCATCCCCACCCGGGAGTTCAAGAAAGCGTGCCAAGTACAATCGCGCGTGCACTTCTTGTCACCAAGCGTAAGTAGTTCGTTGTTGATAAAGAGACACGCGCACTCACAACTTCTCTCTCTCTCTCTCTAACTCAGTCAACGCAAGTGCGACAGAAGATGGGAGGTTGAAGGAGCAAGCTGTTCAAGGTGCACGGGGTGGGGACTCAATGTATGCTACGTTTGCTCGCGGTTGAGTGAGCCAGGCTTCAGCACCATACTCACTCGACACATTGCAAAGTGCGTAGGACAGCCACCTAAACCTCGAGCCTCAGGAGTATCGACGAACACGACTGATACGTCGGCCGATGGTCTCCCTATCGCTTCTCAGGCTGAACTACAACAATCAGGTGCGACGGTTCATCCTTTTGCGGATACTATGTAATTTCCTCGCACTTTTGGAAACTTCATACTGATAGATCCAACTCCTCAAGATCATCATCCTCATCATCAGAACCTCCGGCAACCCCGTGCATATAATATATTTCAGAATACCGGAATAGCCAAAGGCATCGGCTATGCCAATCACCTCTTTCCTGGCGTTTTCAACCAAGAGCGATTTGTGCAACGCTCTCGGCTCCCAGCGGATTCAGTAAACCCCGACGATCACCAACACTTCAGTTTGATGTTACTTCTCGTCTTTCGCCTCCTGGACAAGAACCCCTGGGAGGATGGATTTAGAGAGCTTCTGGACGTCGCCAAAGAAGCTTATGGGAGGGAATCTGAGGTTCCAACTCTCGCCACCGTTATGGCCGTTATTTTGTTGTCATGGGGGTTGTTTAGGTTACAAGATCATGCCCGCTTCGGTAAATATGCTTTTGGAATCTTTATCACCACCCTCAACTCACGTCTTTAACAGCGAAGGACCTTCTAGGCAAGTCTGTGTTTGCGCATTACATTGACGATGTTGCTGATAGTAAAATGGTGGGGTTCCGACTAACGTCAGCTAACGCCCATACGTGTAAGTGCCCCTGCTTTCCATTCATGTACCCTGTTGTTGACCATATCGCAGGGTTGGATTCGTACGAGGAGCGCTTATTATTAAGGGATACGTCTCGGGACAAGATTGACAGCCTCCTGGAAAAAGTTCATGCTCTCGTGCGTTGTCAAATAGTAGTTCTTTGGCCAGTTCGAAACTGACATTCTCCGACATCTGATCCATAGGCCAAGGAGGGGGACTTTGAGTTGTGTGTTCCGTCAAGGGATGGAGTGATCCAATGCCAGCGATCTTCACCAAGGCGCGCGCCGCAGGAGTCTCAGCCCAACATTGCAAAAGCTCCTGCACAGCGCACAGCTGTCGAATCAACATCAACTAACTTGGATATTAGCGCACCGTTAGATCAGCTAAATCCCAGACCACCCCCAAGACACACTCTGTGGCCATCGGCGGGAGGTTATGCGCCGACTGAACCTTCATACCTGCCTCCCCTTTTCAATTCACCGAGTTCCGCTGGCCCCTCCAATGGCCTTAGCAGGATCTCGGTGAATCCGACCCTAGCCCCTCCGTCCGCCACAGGAGTTGTGTATCCCCTCGCAGGCGTATATGACGGCTGTATTGGCTCCGTAGGCCATAACGTCCGGCAGCTTGGGTGTCACACTGACTACGCACCCCTTTCGATACAGGATTCCAATGTCATTGGTCAACAGGCTATGGCACACGCTGCTGGAAGTTCGGGTCCATTCTTTGCGTCAAACAAGGGACATGTGCAAGTTGCCCAAAACTCCCCTTCCAACCATGTTCAACACGCTGTCCCATCTTTCATCAGGCCTCAACCCTCCGCTCAATATTTGAACCCATTATTCATACCGCCCACCTTGAATCCGCACCACCGGAGTTGGGCCGATGTGCAGAGTTCTACCCATAATATGGGACAGGTGCCTGGCAGGGAGCGCACTGGAGGGATTCGGACCCATATGGAACCGTATCCTAACGCAGATCCAGGCTCCAGTAATGGGGCCTTCGGATGGAATGAAGCTAGAGATCAAAGTAGATAGGATTCCTATCTGGGGGTATTGTTATGATGGATTCTCTGATATATTCGTTGTATTTTCAGTTCACTATCTTCCAATAGACATTCTACTCGCTTATCATTGGACTTTTGGTTTCTCTGGTTGGCACATTTTGTTTCTTGTGATCATGGACGCCATATATTCCTTTAACATAGTCTTATCATTCAATGTTGGTGTCGGGCTTGCGCGTTTTCTTCATGATAGTGATATATGAAAGCGGCTTATAATGGTTAAATCTGGTGCAAGACGGTTGATGCCGTGAGCACAGGTGAGAGTCTGGGGGAACATAGAAATTACATTTTCCGAATAACTGGTGAGTAGTGGCACTGAGTTTTGGGATGATTGGGCTGAGTCTTGACGTGTCCGCCACTTGAGGGATTGAGGGTAAAGCACCCGTGGGAATGTTGTGAAGGGAATAACGTGATTTATAATTTAATTTCCTGGGTCAGTGCTCTCCAGAGACCAACTGTCTCTCAACATATGTATGCAGAAGGATCCAGCCTCATCAGTACTGTGCGGCTCTGAGATACCGAGTTGCCGTGTGCAAATTCACGACAGAAGAAGCGATGTTTGAGCATTTGTAGGCACGACTCCTAGGCAGGACTCCAGCCTCTATGACTTCGTAACACGACTCCAGCCTCTATAACTTCGTAAGAGCGTTTGGTTCTAGCGATAGGTAGGCGACCAGCCCTCTTTAACGGGGAGAGATGTTAGCGACTTCTACCCTTAAAGCCTTGCATCGCTGTCAACTGCTCATGTGAGCAAGCATCCCTTTCAGCAGGTATGTGATGCATGCTCCCACTCATCAGCGCAGCGGACGGAGAAACACACATGGAATTACACTGTCAGGTCCGGCGGGGCCTGAGCACTGAAACTAAGTGGATTATCGCCTCCACTCGAGGCAGGCGGGAATACTCAACTTAGTGGTCATTGTTGTCGAAATCGGTACCAGAAAATTCCTGCTATGAGCGGCTTGTTAATAGCATGCCCTCTTGGATGTCCCAAGGGCGTCGAATAGCTGGCAGCGAGTTGCGATGGGATTTCACCCTTATTTAACGCAAGTTCATAATCGGCATCCATGGATTTCTGCTGCGAATTTAGTGCCAATCCTGCGCCCCCACAGCCAGAGCCGATGGGATCATTGGGCCCTGGGGTGGAGTTGGAGGTGATCGACATTAATGTTATAACGATTTCCCTGCCCATTGGGTTCGCGGCCTGCTCTTCGACCAATTTATCTTTCGAATTTTTGGTTTTTCTTTGTTAATATATTAGTTGGTTGGTTGTGACCCCATCATTTCACATACTTTAATCACATTTTGATACCCCTGTTTTCATGATGCACGCTGAGTGAGATGACGCGCGTTTTGTAAAGTCCAGGGTGTTCCGGGGCGACACGGCAACGATGAAAAAAAGTCAATGATTGCGCATGTGGTGACAGACTACTACATACATATGGGTCCCATTACTGTGATTCGGTTGAGAATCCGCAAATGTATACGGTTCAACCCCGGATTGAGATACCATACTCCAAACTGGGTTTGCAGCGATCATCGAAAAACTGATGACGTTACGTACAGTACTTGGGTTGTTGCAGAGGTCACACCATCTCGAGTCTCTGGAGCCAAAACCGCATCCGCAGATATCCGTGTATCATCCAATCTGCTTAGGAGCCTCATGAGCACAAGCGATAAGTGGTCAGTTCCACATTTAAATCCAGCACCAAAGATCAAACGAGTTCATTGGTGGGAAGATAGTCGCTGGAAGGTGGCCTATACTGTGGTAGTAGATAGTGAGCACCAGGAGAGTAAGACACCACTTAGTTGCAAGTGCTGGCTTGAGCGACGTTGTTACTGGGACGCCTGGACTTCTGTCCTGTTTCTGCCAAAGTGCGGCTCGCAGCGAACAATAATTCATTCGGTTACCAAACGGCCAAATGAGATTCTGCTGGGGTGCCAACTGCCGCGGGGAAATTTCGCAATGTGGGCTAAGTAGAGGCAGTCAAGCGGGCGGTTACAAGCCGCCATCAAATATGCATAGCTACTTAGGGACCGTAGCCGTAGCGCGCCTAGTCTATAAGGCTTGCGCGATATAAGCGAGAAGGCGCGTCAGTCTTGGATGAATTGAATGCAATTGAACCCGTCGCAGCTTTCGATGAATTCTGTCGATTCTGTCGAATCTTGAATCATTGTGCGAACGCACCACTCTTCACTTGGACAGTTCGATCGATGCCTTTGCTTGCTGGGAATTTAGCAAGCGGGATGTGCAGCAGATATCTAGTCGGAATGTGTTTCCTCATCGCCTACATTATTCCGCGCGCGCGGCGCTTTGGCAAGTGCAATGTGTTCTGTTTCCGCAATTTCCGGGAAGTTTAAGAGAAAAGGGAGCCATGCAGTTCCTTACGCCCTTCCCTCTTACCTCGTTTCCTCTCCCTTTACTTCTTCACATTTCCCTGCACCATGCCCCAGAATCTTGCTTCCTCGCCGGAGAGCGCCCGAAAGGAGCGCGGTGGATATCACAAGTTTTCGTGTCAATCGTGCTACGATGTGTGAGTCATGCGCCATCGTCGATGATGGGTCGAATGGGGGATGGCGCTGATGTCCTGACACTGGATCAGTCATCGCCGGTGTAACCGAGATTGGAACAACGACGCGAAATGCTCAAACTGCGATACCTTGGGGACTCCAGTACGTTAAACTTGTTGGGCCTATTCACGCTTTGGCTTGATGCTAACCCTGGTACGAAGTGCCTCAGACGGGAACGCAACTCTGGGTCCCATGAGTCCGGCTCGAGAAATCAGGACAATACTGCTGGTACTTCAACCAGGTCTGAGGTGCATTCAGGTGCGGTGACACGCCGTTTTCTCCATCTTTGACGACCCACGCCGATCGAAAAATCCCCAGGGAATAGCAATCAGAATCGTCGTGCTCGGCAGCAACAATATTCTCCCAAACATGATACCGCACAGGAAATATCCCAAGGCATCTCCGAAGTGAACCATCATATCCCTGGTATCCTCGGCGAGGGAATATCCACAGAAGGCTTAAGGAATCAACTCAGCAATGATGAGCGCGTTAGTCCAATGCTCGACCGAGTCCTTCGCCTTTTTGGAGCTAGCTCCGCGAAAGCAAACGGGCCCAGAGAAAGGGTGCTCCTGGATGAGGCTAAGCAAGCTTATGGTTTGGAGTCCGAGGAGCCCACTCTGGCTACCATCAAGGCCACGTTCCTGTTATCATCATGGTTGTCCGAGTGGAAGCCTGTATATGGTGAATATGGTTTATGGATTTGAACGCCCTAACATTTCTCACTCCCATCCCTCACAGCGGAAAATTTGCTAGGCAAGTGGTTTTGCTCGCTGTATGTGCGTTAGCACGTTGCTGATAGAGTGCTGATCCCATCAGACAATGCCTATGAATGTCCGTCCTCCCCTTTTTCGTGTTTGTGTGCTGTGTGGCTGATTGTCCCCCCAGGGTTGAGTTCACACAACAGGCATGAACAACTCAAGTATGTGCCTTCCCACGAAATTCACCAACTCCTGGACAGGGTCTTGGCTTTTGTACGTCTCCGGATTGTATGGTTTAGTTCATTCTAACTGAAACGATGCAACATGACCTGCAGGCCAGAGAGAAAAGGTTTGGGTTGCGTATTCGCTGCAACCACGAAAGGACTGAGCCTCTATCGACTGCGTCTCCGAGACGCCAACCAGGGACCCAACTTACGACCATCAGCACTCGCACTTCCCCCACATTGCGGGTGGGCGATATGGGCACCGCTCCATCGGAACAAGTCGACTCCACATCCCCTCCGTTATATCACCTCGCCCAATCGATGAGCCCGCCCCCACCACCTGCGCACACATCATATCAACCCCCCTTTCGTGGTCAACGGCGTCCTGCGCCAGTTCCTGCCAACATCGCTGGAAGCGCCCCGGCACCAGTGCCTCCCACCCCTGCTGCATCGTTTACGGAAAAGGTTCCGACGTACACCGAAAACGTATACCCTAACCACCCGCGCGATCCCGGCCCCCTAAATGGAACTACTCAACAACTCACGTTCGATCAATCAATGGTAAACACTGGCTTCTACTTTTCGGACTATATGCAGATCCCGATGCCCCCTACCACATACCTTCAACGGCCCCCGCCTTCCGGTTGCCTTCCACAGCCTGCCCAAATTTCGGGCCCATCCTTCGTGATGCCGGCATCGAACCCGTATCAACAGCAAAACCGACCAGTTGCGAATAATCCCCGGGCGCAAACGCTGACAAGTTACATTCCTATGGATGAAGCGCAACTGATAGGCTATCCAAGTGCACCCCAGATGCCCTACAATAGCGGTAGGGCCATCGGACGCAATGGAACTGGAAATCGGAACTTTCATGGCTAGATGATATCGTTATTTATTTTTCTATTGCTCAATGGGCTCATGGACGGACTATTCTTTCCTGCGTAGACGGACCGCAAAGTACCATATCCTCTTCGTCATTTTAACATTTATCCTTCATATACTCCCTGCCTCAGTTGTTTTCTTTGTAGGGGCAACGACACTGGACTCTTCTTTCCTATTTGCCCCATCTCACATACCCCTTCGCTCTCCTGGATAGATTCCCTCACAGTATACCATGAACGTAGACACTACGTAGTTGTTTCTATAATGATGATGATTAATCGAGCGAGCACTTTTTCGTTTCGCGGCTCCAGCAAGACTCAAGCGCAAGTTTTTGACAGGACGTTTTCCTTCGGGAAGCACATTACATTAGCAGACAATATTGTAAGCAAACGAAAGCGACTGACGATTGTGTGATCCATTCTGCGCATGACATGGGAGAGAGCAAGTAATATATAGTCCCTACTCATTTTCTCCAGAATCCAGATAACGGAGGATGGATACGCGACCGGGATGAGTGGTTGGAATTTGCCGAGAACGGAGCAGAAGGGCATTTACTTCTGACTCACGCCTGAATTGTTAACGCTTAGTGCTGAAGCTAGCAGTGCAGTACAAACCAATTCTTTGTGTCACATAAAGGAGCAGAACAAACACCGAAGGAAGTGGTAGAGGCGATGTACGTGTTGATCATAGGGAGGCTTGACTACGCTGTTGGACACAATCATATATACCAATTGGCGTTCAAAATGTACCAATGAGGTCGCGATCTTACATAAATCGACGCGCCTGCGCTCATCTTACTTTTCCCACATATCGGCACATACCGCTTGTCTGGTCATTTGCTTCCCCCTTTCCTCCTTACATTCCCTTGCGCTATTACGCACAGTATGCTGAGGTCGGGAAGGAAGCGTCATGGATATAGCAAACCTTCGTCCCAATTCTGCTACGCTACGTAAGCTATGCGGTATCGCCGATGGGGTTGGATTATAGGTGCTGAGGTCCGACGTTAACCAGTCATCACGCCTGTGACCCAGGTTGGAGTGACAACAACGCGAAGTGTTTGAGATGCCAGAAATTGAGAACGCCGGTACGCCAAATGTCTAGGGTATCAGCCCCGAGCTCACCTGGCGCTTTCAAAGTGTATTTCACGAGAATGCGACTATAGAACCCACGAGCCTGGGGTGGTGAATAGGTGGGGCACTGTTATCGTTTTAGCTAGTCGTCAGATTGTCGCTGTTCGCCCGATTCAAAAGCATCCAGGTGGAGAGAAAAATATCCTCCCCGTTCCTGGACAACTCAATACGAGCACTACGTTCCGAACTTCCTCCTAGCACTGATTTGACATTCCCCCATTGCGGTCCAAGTGATGGTATACTTTGGACCTCTAGTGAAAGTGAATGTGCGTGTTGGCTAAACTAGACCTGATAACCCGAGCTCTGTCAGTGCCAATTCCACCGATTCCCATCGAACCCCCCCCCCAACCGATTCTTCCGGAGCGAAGTGCTCCAGCTCGATCTGGCCCTCAACAGCTTGGGGAAGTGTCGATGCAAGTGTCCCGCCTTCCCCTTTACACCGCACTTCCCATCTCATCAATCGCACCCATATATGGCCCTCGGATCCTCAAACTTCTTGAGGAGCTCTCTCGAGTTGATGCTACTCGCAACCTCGCTGGCCGAGTGACTCAGCGGTGGACTCTCATGGGTTATGCAAGAGTTTATCAAGGGAACTTGGGATGGTAAGAGAACATTTGAGTATTTTTGAATCTTGCGAACCTGATTGGGTATCACCAGCATGCCGTCTGTATCAAGGTCCTGGGGGGATCATGTATTTCATCTGGCTAGGACGTCATCACCAAGTTTTGTAGGATTTGTATAAGCATTGATCTGCTGCGAATCATCGCTGATGTGTGCTGTGGGGAATGCTGCGCGAGGTGAAAATTTGGGCATCACTGCGGCACCCCAACGTGGTTACATTCCATGGATGGATATTGGAATTCTTTCAAGAGGACACGACGTGTGCTAAGTTAATTTCAGCTTGGTGTGAGAGAGGAAATGTATCGGAGTATCTGAAACGGACTCCAGATGCTGACCGCCGTCGACTGGGAAGGCTACCCCACTTCCTTGTGAAACTTTAATACTGATATCATCTCTATAGGTTGTGGACATATCCGAAGGTCTGGCGTATCTGCACTTACAAAATGTAATACACGGCGATATCAAACCGGTTCGTCTTGCTTTCCCTTCTCGTCTATGACTTTATTGGATTTTCTTGACATCTTCCTAGGAGAACATTGTGGTTAGGGGAGAGTGTGCTATGCTCTGTGATTTTGGACTGTCATGCATGCTTTTGGATTTCTCGACGTATAGGGAAGAATCTAGCGCTGCCAACGGTAGTCTACGGTTCACTTTCCCGAGCTACTCGGTGACCATGTGCAAGACCACGACAGAAAAAGTGACATCTGGGCGTTTGGCTGTGCATCTGGACAGGTCCTAGCATACCAAGATCCCACGTTATGTACCATTTCTGACTGATGGATCTTCCCGTAGGTGCTTTCCGGCATAAGACCTTATGCAGCAGTGCTAGGTGACTTGCAAGTCCTCCGTGCTGTGCAGAGTGGTGAACCCCCCTACGTGTGGAAGGAGTCCGATGAATTCTTCGCTAGCCTCGAAAGATGTCTCAAACAGGATCCAGAAGAGCGAGCTACCATTGAGCAAGTGGTTCAAAGTTTTAGGTGGGATTATCTAAACAGCGTCGGACGATAATTCCGACTTTTACCCTTAGAATCCTGCATCCCCGTTGAGTTCAATCACGAAATACCCAACTGCTCATGTGCTCATGTGGGCAAGCATGCCTTTCAGTAAGCGAAGGGTTATCTATCCTATTTATGCTGCATGATGCACGTTTCTTATGTGATGTGTACGCCGCTCATTGTGCAGGATACAGCGTAGCGAATATGGAGACATACATGTTACCTGTTACATTTGTCAGGTCTGGCAGAGCGCCGAAATTGGTGGATTACCGGCGCCACTCGAGGCAGGCGTTATCAAAAGACTCAGCCTGGTCGTTGTTGTCGAATCGGTTAAATTCTTGGATCCTACAACCCTAATTCAATGCCGGGGCTCATCATCGGCGCGGCATTCACACGATTAAATTCGCAGCGGAAATTCGCGCCCTCCCCCCCTCCTACAGCCCTAGCCGATGGCACGGCATAAGCACCGACGGAATGTAGAGGAAGGAGCGCGGGTGCGATACTCAAACACAAATGGAACGGGGACGTTATGAAATCGTCAGGCCCTGGGAGGCCAGGCCCGATGATCCAGCATGCACATTGTTATGACGATCTCCCTGCTCATGTTCATTCGTTGGGTTCGTGACCTACCTTCGAGTTGGCAGAGCAATAAAAGATATATTACCTTTCCTACGGAATTTTGGTTTTCTTAGTTTGTTTGCTGTGATCACCAATGCGTTCCCTTCGATCAGATATTTTAATCACATTGTGGTGTGAAGTCCGTGTGTGCACTGAGTGAGAGTGCTTCGGGGCGGAACGGTAACGGTAACGATAAACAATTCGGGTATAGACGTCTGTACGCCCAGGCCGAGGGATGTTAAACGCAAATTCGAATGTAAGTCCTTTAAACAAGTTTGTTGGTGGGATGACCCATTCGCTAGACTGTAGCAAAGAGTGAGCATGATATCAGCTCAGGAAAGGACCGTAGCAAGCTTGAGTAGAACACCGCCTAGCTGCAACCGGTGCGGCGTAGTTGCGTAGATGCCTGGACTCATACTGGACTTCTGTCCTGTTTCCGCCAAGGCAGTAGGGGTGCCGCGGTTCTCAGAGAACCGGTTCGAACCGGGACCGAACCGTGAACCGAACCATACTGGAACCGAACCGTGGTTCGGTTTTGATCTGATTCCAATCCGGTTCAGTTCTGGTTCTCTAAGTTGGGAGGGTATACGAACCGGTTCGAACCGAACCGAACCACAGAACCATTGAAGGATTGTAGCCTCAACCATGATGTTGAATAAACATAGATATTGCGCATACATTCATCAAGTATTTTGTTCACAGCTTCAGAGATCAAGGTCTTTGTGTTGGACACATTTGGGGATGGCCGAAAACAATTGAAAAGGAAAATTGGCTACACATATTTGGAGTCTTGGACTACCTGGCGCAAATCTGGCAATTTTAGACAAATCCATGGGGGCCTGAAAGCGAGTTCCATATGGACCAAAAATCACATTGCTTGGTTAGTGGTACAGGCCTGTTTGAACTGTTCCGAACCGAACTGAACAGGGACCGAACCGAAATGCGGTTCGGTTCGGTTCAGATACTGGTTCGGTTCTGGTTCTGGTTCTCAAAAAATGGCCTCAGAACCGAACCGAACCGTGGCAGGCAGTAGGTAACTCACTCATTCGGATTTCAGACGGCCGAACGATCGAGTGAGATTCTGCTGAGGGAAATGTAAGATAATTGACTGAGTCAAGAGGCAATTGTGGTGCCCCTGCATATATATATGACGCTCGCCCGATGAGATGATGAATCTATCGGGAAGCTGTCCGGCGTTACGCACACGTGATATTCTGAGCGAGTCTATTCAGTCTTGGATGAATTGAATGCATAAATAAATTGACCCCATTCTTTTTTCGATGAACTGTGTCGAAGCTCGTCGAGTCCCGAATCATTAATGTACAGACGCTCCACTTCACTTGCTTGGACAGTTCGATGCCTTTGCTTGTGCTTGCTGGAAATTTGGCAAGCAACAGATAACTAGTCGGAATGTGGCGCGGCTCTTTTTCCTCAGCGCCTCGCTGAAGTGCAATGTGTTCCGCTTCCGCAATTTCCGAGCACCATAAGAGAGGAGGAGGCATGCGCGCCCTCCGCATCCCCTCCTTCTCTCCGGTCGTCTTCCTCGTCTTCCCGTAGTTCACCATTGCGCGCTGTATGGCCCAAAATACTGCTTCAATACTTCTCTCAGGGCCGGAGGCCCCCGAAAAAGGCGCAATGAATACCACCAGGGTTCGTGCCAGTCTTGCCACGCTAAGTAAGTGGTGCATCATCGCCATTGATGGGAAGGCAGGCACTAATGACCCGAATCAACTCAGTCATCGACGCTGTGACCGACATTGGGGCGACGGCAACGCCAAGTGTTTACACTGTAGGAAATTGGGGATTCCAGTACGCTAAATCTATTGTATTAGGATATGCTTTTGGCCCCAAGCTAATCCACCCGGTTTCAGTGTGTCAAACGCGAACGCAATTCTGGACCCCGTGAGCCTAGTTCGAAAAATCAGGTCAATGACGCTGGTGCTCCAACCAGTTCTGAACTTGTGCATCCAGATGCGGTGACGCATCCCTTCGTCATTCGAGGGGCTATTCACCCGGCTGAAATTCCCGCAGGGAACCCCAGAGTCAGGATCGTCGCGATCGTCGTGATCGACAACTTCGACAACGTTATTCTACCTCGACGACATATAATGAGCCACATGACAGCGAAATAATCCGGGGTATTGCATATGCGAATGATCTTCTTCCTGGTATTCTCTACGAGGGAGTAGCCGCAGAAGCTGCGAGGAATACAATGCTGTGCCGAGTCCTCCGCCTGGTTGGAGCGAGCTTCACGGGAGCGGACGAGTCTAGGAAGGGAGTACTTCTGGATGAAGCCAAACTAGCCTATGGTATAGAGTCTGATGGGCCCACTCTGGCCACTGTCAGCGCTGCATCCCTCTTAGCAGTGTGGGTGTCCCAGTTGAAGCCCCTATTCGGTAAATATAATCGCTAGATTTGGATACCCCATCATCTCTCACTCACATCTTTAACAGCAGAAAATTTGCTAGGCAAGTGGTTTTGCTTACTGTGTACACATCGGCATGTTGCTGATAGAATGCTGATCACATCAG